>NC_056440.1:16027365-16099865 GCF_018296145.1 Oncorhynchus tshawytscha
CCCACCTTGACCCTCTTACAGCCCACCCTGACCCTCTTACATCCCACCCAGACTGCCCACCCTGACCCTCTTGCAGCCCACCCTGACCCTCTTACTGCCCATCCTGACCCTCTTACAGCCCATCCTGACCCTCTTTCTCACCCTGACCCTCTTACTGCCAACCCTGACAGCCCACCCTGACCCTCTTATACAGCCCACCCTGACAGCCCACCCTGACCCTCTTGCCCATCCTGACCCTCTTACAGTCCACCCTGACCCTTTTACTGCCCAACCTGACCCTCTTACAGCCCACGCTGACCCTCTTGCAGCCCACGCCAACCCTCTTGCAGCCCAACCCTGACAGCCCACACTGACCCTCTTACTGCCCACCCTGACCCTCTTACTGCCCACCCTGACCCTCTTACTGCCCACCCTGACCCTCTTACAGCCTACGCTGACCCTCTTGTAGCCCACGCTGACCCTCTTACAGTCCACCCTGACCCTCTTGCAGCCCACCCTGACCCTCTTGCAGCCCACGCTGACGCTCTTGCAGCCCACGCTGACCCTCTCACAGTCCACCCAGACCCTCTTACAGCCCATCCTGACCCTCTTACAGCCCACACTGACCCTCTTGCAGTCCACCCTGACCTTCTTTACAGCCCACCCTCATTTGTCAGTGGATGTGCTTTCAGCTGGACAGATAAATGGACACTCTCTGAGGCTAGGCAGTGGAAGTGTTATTGCTCTCTCTAAATTAGAATAGGAGCACTTAAAACACTTAGGCCTACAATCTCACTGTCTGATGTTTTATGCAACACAGTGCTTTTGTGTGTGTGTGTGTGTGTGTTTGTGTGTTTGTTGGTGTTGGTGTGTGATGCTGGTTTAATTTAAGGCTAGTCAACCGTGACCAGGGGAGGATGTGGGGATATTACCCACAATCCCGGTAACTAAATTCCAGAAGGTTGTCACTAGTTACCACAGCGACAAAGTCATAAGGCTCACCTACTCAACCAGTAAGATGAAGGAGTGTGATGACACATATGCCAGCTCAAAAAGCCTGTCTACCAAACCAATTAGATGAGGGACTGTGAGGACCAAGTTTGAGGACCAAATAACTAAAGACATTCAGGAGCAAGAATTTGCAACATCACTAAAATTCATAACATTGAAAAAGGACAAACGTTTTGGGCCTTCCAAGCACAGATGAGTTATAATATTTGACAGAGCAACATTGTTAGTTTCCCTACAAGCCTTTCTAATAGTAATACATCATATTGTTGACCTGCAACAGATGCACAGGCTTTGGCAGGAAAACAACTCAGTGTGGAGAGTAAAAGTCTCCCATTAAATGGTGTTCCCTTTCAAGTTGTGTGCAAAAAGACGTCTGAATGCCACCAGCAGATGGACAGACAAACAAAAGCCAAAGAGAAATATGCTGCTGAAATGAACAAGAAGACAGTATGTTCAGAGACGGGTCACTGTCATTTATACCATACACTTTTACAACATTAATTTCATTTTAATAATGTTAAGGTACTAACTAACAATGGAATGCTCCTCAAAAAGTTAGAAGATGGGACTTGAAACGCGTGTCCCAACTCTGTGATCACTAAATAGCTCATGGGGGAGTGGGTGGATGGGGTGTTCCCCTGTTTAGAGTGGGGTTAGGTGGTGAGTTTCCCCTGTATAGAGTGGAGTTAGGTGGTGAGTTTCCCCTGTATAGAGTGGAGTTAGGTGGTGAGTTTCCCCTGTATAGAATGGGGTTAGGTGGTGAGTTTCCTCTGTATAGAGTGGAGTTAGGTGGTGTGTTTCCCCTGTATAGAGTGGGGTTAGGTGGTGAGTTTCCCCTGTATAGGGTGGGGTTAGGTGGTGAGTTTCCCCTGTATAGAGTGGGGTTAGGGTGGTGAGTTTCCCTGTATAGAGTGAAGTTAGGTGGTGTGTTTCCCCTGTATAGAGTGGGGTTAGGTGGTGAGTTTCCCCTGTATAGGGTGGGGTTAGGTGGTGAGTTTCCCCTGTATAGAGTGGGGTTAGGGTGGTGAGTTTCCCCTGTATAGAGTGAGGTTAGGGTGGTGAGTTTCCCCTGTATAGAGTGAGGTTAGGGTGGTGAGTTTTCTCTGTATAGAGTGGGGTTAGGTAGTGAGTTTCCCCTGTATAGGGTGGGGTTAGGTGGTGAGTTTCCCCTGTATAGGGTGGGGTTAGGTGGTGAGTTTCCCCTTTATAGAGTGAGGTTAGGGTGGTGAGTTTCCCCTGTATAGGGTGGGGTTAGGTGGTGAGTTTCCCCTGTATAGAGTGGGGTTAGGTGGTGAGTTTCCCCTGTATAGGGTGGGGTTAGGTGGTGTGTTTCCCCTGTATAGAGTGGGGTTAGGTGGTGTGTTTCCCCTGTATAGGGTGGGGTTAGGTGGTGTGTTTCCCCTGTATAGAGTGGGGTTAGGGTGGTAAGTTTCCCCTGTATAGAGTGGGGTTAGGGTGGTAAGTTTCCCCTGTATAGGGTGGGGTTAGGTGGTGTGTTTCCCCTGTATAGAGTGGGGTTAGGTGGTGTGTTTCCCCTGTATAGAGTGGGGTTAGGGTGGTAAGTTTCCCCTGTATAGAGTGGGGTTAGGGTGGTAAGTTTCCCCTGTATAGGGTGGGGTTAGGTGGTGTGTTTCCCCTGTATAGAGTGGGGTTAGGTGGTGTGTTTCCCCTGTATAGAGTGGGGTTAGGTGGTAAGTTTCCCCTGTATAGAGTGGGGTTAGGTGGTGTGTTTCCCCTGTATAGAGTGGGGTTAGGTGGTAAGTTTCCCCTGTATAGAGTGGGGTTAGGTGGTGTGTTTCCCCTGTATAGAGTGGGGTTAGGTGGTGTGTTTCCCCTGTATAGAGTGGGGTTAGGGTGGTAAGTTTCCCCTGTATAGAGTGGGGTTAGGGTGGTAAGTTTCCCCTGTATAGGGTGGGGTTAGGGTGGTAAGTTTCCCCTGTATAGGGTGGGGTTAGGTGGTGAATTTTCCATTACACTGTAATGAGTGTTAGGTGTCTAGAAAAGTGTCAATCAATTATTATTATTATTATTATTATTAAATGCTTTGAAGACCATGCCATTGTACAGACGGAAACTAGTACAAAAAAACAAAAAGGTTGACTGCAAGGCTATGTTAAGTTAAGAAAATAAATAACTATATTAAGTACCCATATGCCACATCAAGTAACAGGGTTGAAGTTTTCATCTTAAATCAGCCCCAAAATCTTCCAATTTCAAACATGGATTTCTGTGAACATTTCTGTGAAACTATGTATATTTTACTTTTGGATTAGTTATGGATTTTGAAAATAAATATCTAAACTCAAGATATGTCAATTTGTTTGTCTACATGCAATTTGAAAAACAATGCAGATATTGGATTAAACCTATTTTCAGTTAAGACCAGTAACTCTGAGTATGTGCAAATATCATGATAAACTTGCATGCTGAGTTTGAATAAACATCCGATTAGCACTTTGCGATTTCCAACGGTTGGTTTTACTATATCTAATAAATAACCATTTCATTGATTGATCAGTAGATCAATTGTCTCTCGTCTGCCCTGCAAGCCGGTCGACATACGTGTCATCACTCTCCCTCATCTGATTGGTCAAGAGACTTTGACAGTCTGGTAGTAACGACCATCCCAGAACCTTGCTCTCTTCCTGATAAATCACTTCTTCCGACCCATGAATCCCAGAACCCCCATCTCTTCCTGATAAATCACTTCTTCCAGCCAATAAATCCCAGAACCCCCATCTCTTCTTGATAAATCCCTTCTTCCGACCCATGAATCCCAGAATTCCCACCTAGCTTTTGATTCTGAATCTTGTTCCTTTTAGGAATGTAGTCTATGAGCATGTAAGCATGTAAGCCATGTATGGTAGTGTCTACTGTATGTTATTTGATGTCTCTGTTTAATTGATGAGGGGATTTTACATTACTTTTTAAAACATAATATGAACATAGATAACCTTTTCGAATGCCCCCGACCTTCCGTTTTGAAGCCTGTTGTTGACAGATTGTTTCTAGTAATCGTTGCCATTTGTCATTTGTCTCAGCAATTCTATAAATATAAATCCTTTATTCCTCCAGAAGCCTTTAGTATTCAACAAGATCTAATAGTTTCACCTAGAACGTCACAGTATTATGGTCTATTTTCTATGCATTCATTCCGTTTCGGTACATGGTTCATTCATAGGGTTACATGTAGGTATTCATTCCAAGTGGTTAAGGTTAGGGACAATGGTTTGAGGAAGGCCTAAAACTAAATCATTAAAAACAATGCACTGTTTCTATCAAGTATCATAAAGTCTCATGGCTTGATATAGCATTATCTGCCTTGGTGCAGTGGTCAGAGCAGCACGCTTCAGTCTGAGAGGCACTCTTCGCCTCCTAGCATCTTGAGTTCGTGCCATCCCCGGGCAATAGTACTACACTTTTTTGGTGAGCACCGAGAAAGGCATATATCAGTGTTCTCAGGACCTTTTCAAACGTCCAAAATCCAAGTATATTTCTAGTGATTAGCCTGTTGGTATTAGCTGGGAATGTGTTGTGAAAGCCTATTTTCTCATGAAGCAATGGAATAACTTGTCTTGTTCTTAAGCGTTCCTTGGTTATGACTGATTCTGTGGGCTGATGCAGTGAGGTGCTTACAGTAGATGGTCAGTTAGATACATCCATCTGCCTAATCTTCTCCTCCACTGGGTATATTCCTCAGTCTGTCTGTCTCTTGTTATCCTCCACTGGGTATATTCCTCAGTCTGTCTGTCTCTTGTTCTCCTCCACTGGGTATATTCCTCAGTCTGTCTGTCTCTTGTTCTCCTCCACTGGGTATATTCCTCAGTCTGTCTGTCTCTTGTTCTCCTCCACTGGGTATATTCCTCAGTCTGTCTGTCTCTTGTTCTCCTCCACTGGGTATATTCCTCAGTCTGTCTGTCTCTTGTTCTCCTCCACTGGGTATATTCTTCAGTCTGTCTGTCTCTTGTTCTCCTCCACTGGGTATATTCTTCAGTCTGTCTGTCTCTTGTTCTCCTCCACTGGGTATATTCCTCAGTCTGTCTGTCTCTTGTTCTCCTCCACTGGGTATATTCCTCTGTCTGTCTGTCTCTTGTTCTCCTCCACTGTCCCTCTGAGAGGGAGGTTATGAAGAATGTCCATGTGGCTTTTACCGCTCACAGCTTTCTGTCTTTAATTCTGTAAAACAAGCAGCCGTTTGGACCTGACGCGCGCACACACACCAACCAAAATGAGTTTTGGATATGCATCAGGGTGGTTTGTGTCAGGGTTGACCTGTAGCACCTGTGGATGCAGACCCAGCTCTTGTAACTCAGCATACTGTTGAGGAGATTTGCCTCAACTTCACACAGACTCACACACACAGGGGGCCTCGGCTGTGTTCTAATGGGGGCATCAATAACACACCAGTTAGACTTTCAACAACATACTGGCTTGACACACACACACACAGAGAGAGAGAGAGAGAGAGAGAGAGAGAAATGTTAACTGTTCACTTCTGATTCTTTATTTCACTTGTATTTATTATCTATTCCACTTGCTTTGGCAAGTGCTTTCAACATGTTTACCATGCCAACAAAGCCCTTTGAATTTGAGTGAGAGAGAGTTACTGAGTGAAGTCAGCCTGTGTGGCTCTACTGAGTGAGTGTGTGCGTGCTGGCCTTGTATGCATTGAACATGCAGCACGTTGGATTGAGACGCAGGCTCTGACAGCTCTCCCTGACCAGGGCTTCAGAGTAGCTGGGAGGAGTGTGTTAACGACAGAACGAGGCGATGGAAGGATGCGCTAACTTTAGACCTCACATGTCCAGACTGCCAAAAACCCAGTTCCATAAAACCCTGTGTGTGCCTGTGGCATGTGTATGCACAATACTAAGGTACTGAGGTGAGCTTGACAAAAATATACCAACATTGCCTTGCAGTTCCTTTCACTACGTCACGGACTCAGATATTCTCTCTCGTTTATCCCTCAGCCAGGCTATCCAGTCCGTTTTAAATTATGCCTCTTTTTAATTACAACCCTAAACATTCTTTAATTTCACATTAAACATAAACCTTCTCAAATTGAGAGAAAAAGTGAGACAACATCTCCATCTCTAGACCTAGCTGGCAAAGGTTCATAAATTCCCGACCCGATTTGTGCCCTCCAAGACCTGACCTAGCGCCCTCCTTCCCTCTCCTTCCCCTGGTGTCTGATCTGAACCAGGCCAATTACTAGCTTTTGATCACAAGAGCCAATCAGGACTGGTTGTCATTGAGGTCATGTATTGAGTGCTGTGGGGAGATTCTAGACACTTTTGGGGGAAATTTGTTCTCGATCAATGAGGGCGATACAAGGCCAACAGAACAGAGTATAGTGTATAGTGAAAATCAGTGGGGTGACACACACACACACACACACACACATGCGATTATGAATATTATATCTGTTTGGGGTTCTTGTGGTTAATTTGCAGTCTACAAATGATTTGTTATCCGCTCAATAAATAATTGGCCCGCGGCTGAATCTAGTTGATGATCCCTACCTTATATGAAGGGATAACACCTTCATAACACACAACTAGAGCCCTAACTCACAATTTAACCCCCAGCCATGTCACCTGTAATATACAAGTCAGTTTTCGATGTTCATCCAAGTCTGAGGACGTCGGTAGATGACGTGGAAATCTGCCACTAGAGGCAACAGTGAGCACTGTTAACTTCAGGTAGGTTTCTGTTGTGCCAGGTAGGTTTCTGTTGTGCTAGGGCATTTTGAACAGGGATGGCGGATAGTCATAAGCATCTGCTTCTGATTCTGAAAGTTGCAAGTTTGAATCCAGAGATAGAAAGCAGTTTTTGAGATTGATGTTTTAAGGCTATCCCAAACTTTTACCTTTACCTTAACCAATTGGCAGTTATTGTCTAGCCATAAGACTTCGGAGTTATTGCCTAAACTTAACCCTAACCTTAAATTCAGAGTTATTGCCTAAACTTAACCCTAACCTTACACTCAGAGTTAATGCCTAAAGTTAACCCTAACCTTAAATTCAGAGTTATTGCCTAAACTTAACCCTAACCTTAAATTCAGAGTTAATGCCTAAACTTAACCCTAACCTTACATTCAGAGTTAATGCCTAAACTTAACCCTAACCTTACATTCAGAGTTAATGCCTAAACTTAACCCTAACCTTAAATTCAGAGTTAATGCCTAAACTTAACCCTAACCTTAAATTCAGAGTTAATGCCTAAACTTAACCCTAACCTTACATTCAGAGTTAATGCCTAAACTTAACCCTAACCTTAAACATTTCGAAATGTGACCTTTGCAACAACAACTTGACGTTTGAGAAACCTGGCTCTCAAAGGCTTGAGACCCCCCCCCCACATACAAACTTGGCAGGCTCCTCAGGGGGGTGACCTTAAATGTGAAAGTACACTCCTCATTTAACACATGTAAGCACAAAAGAAAACAACAACAAAATAACTCATGTAAAATATACTGTATCTGTAAAATGTATATAGGTTCAGAACTTTTGTGAAACAGCACAGTTAAAAATATATGGCAAATAGAAATCAAACTGGATGGTCTTCAGAGATAGATGGGAGGGGTTGAGGGGAGCTGAAGGAGGAGATTTAAAAACAAACAAGATAAAACTTGTAAAAAATATGTTGCGTCCATAAAATGTATATTGTATGTATAAGCTGGAAGTAGAAGCCTACGTGTTGTCCGTTAGTTTGCTCCAACTAGGGGAGGGGTGGTAGTGTTAGCCAAATATGATAAAGGAAAATATATTTTCTAAATATATATATATATATATATATATATATATATATATATATATATATATATATATATACAGTACCAGTCAAAAGTTTGGACACACCTACTCATTCAAGGGTTTTTTTCTTAATTTGTACTATTTTCTACATTGTAGAATAATAGTGAATATATTAAAACTCGGAAATACATATGGAATTATGTAGTAACCAACAAAGTGCTAAACAAATATAAACAAACAAATAATATCAAATCTATTTTATATTTGAGATTCTTCACAGTAGCTACCCTTTGCCTTGATAACAGCTTTGCACACTCTTTGGCATTCTCTCAACAAGCTTAATGAGGAATGCTTTTCTTGAAGGAGTTCCCACATATGTTGAACACTTGTTGGCTGCGTTTCCTTCTCTCTGCAGTACCAAACATCTTCTTCATGGTGGCAACACAACATGACAACAACATGGTAGCAACACAACATGGTCGCAGCACAAAACATGGTACAAACATTATTGGGCACAGACCTCAGCACAAAGGGCAAGAAGGTAGAGATATATCACGCAAAGCAGGCACAACTGTCAGTAAGAGTGTCCATGATTGAGTCTTTGAATGAAGAGATTGAGATAAAACTGTCCAGTTTGAGTGTTTGTTGCAGCTTGTTCCAGTCACTGGCTGCAGTGAGCTGAAAAGACAAGCGACCCAGGAATGTGTGTGCTTTGGGGACCTGGCAGAACGGCTGTTGTATGCGGAGGATGAGGGCTGCAGTAGATATCTCAGATAGGGGGGAGTGAGGCCTAAGAGGGTTTTATGAATAAGCATCAACCAGTGGGTCTTGCGACAGGTATACAGAAATGACCAGTTTACAGAGGAGTGTAGAGGGCAGTGATGTGTTCCATAAGGAGCATTGGTGGAAAATCTGATGGCCAAATGGTAAAGAACATCTAGCCTCTCGAGAGCACCCTTACCTACCAATCTATAAAGGATGTATCCGTAATCTAGCATGGGTAGGATGGTCATCTGAATCAGAGTTAGTTGAGCAGCTAGTGTGAAAGAGGAGTGATTACAATAGAGGAGACCGAGTCTAGATTTAACTTTAGCCTGCAGCTTTGATATCTGCTGAGACAGTCTACCGAGGTAGTAATCACACCTATGGGGAGAGGGGCATTCTTCTTACCAAACCACATTATCTTTGATTTGGGGGTGTTCAGAATAGGGTTTAGGGTAAAGAAAGCTTGTTGGACACTAAGAAAGCTTTGTTGTTGAGCATTTAACACAAAATCTAGGAGGGGCCAGCTGACTATAAGACTGTATAATCTGCATATACGTGGATGAGAGAGCTTCCTACTGCCTGAACTATGTTGTTGATGTAAATTGAGAAGAGCGTGGGGCCTAGGAGCCTTGGGGTGCTCCCTTGGAGACAGGCAGTGGCTGCGACAGCAGATTTTCTGACTTTATTCACTGTACTCTTTGAGAGATGTAGTTAGCAAACCAGGCAACAACAAAAAACTGAGAGACACCAATACTCCTTAGCCGGCCCACAAGAATGGAATGTTCTACCGTATCGAAAGCTTTGGCCAAGTCAATCAAAAATAGCAGCACATCTGACCCAGATGGATTTTTGGGTTAAAGTTTCAGGAGCTCCATTACCACCTTGGACTCAGTGACTGCCTGTAGGGAGAAACTTTGTAGCGGGGCAGGGGAAAAGCATCGGGGATAGTCGAATTAGAAGGGGTGGGAGATGAGGAAATGTTGAACGGGCAAGGAGGCATGGCTGAGTCCAATAGGAATCCTGACTTAATGAAGTAGTGATTAAAGTGCTCAGCCATGTGCTTCTTGTCAGTAACAACTACATCATCAACTTTAAGGGACATGGGCAGCTGTGAGGAGGAGGGTTTATTCCCCAGGTCTTTAAGGAGAAGTATATCTTTAATTCCATGCATAACACTTGTATTTTCATCAACATTTATGATGACTATTTCTGTAAATTGTTTTTATGTGACTAGGCACTGACCTAACATAATCGCATGGTACGCTTTCGTCGTAAAGTCGTTTTGAAATCGGACACTATGGTGGGATTAACAACAAGTTTAAATGATGTATAATACTTGTATGTTTGAGGAATTTTTACTATGAGATTTCTGTTGTTTGAATTTGGCGCCCTGCACTTTCACTGGCTGTTGTCAAATCGATCCCGTTAACGGGATTTCAGCCGTAAGAATTAATAAAGCTCAGTTCCAGCTCCTTTTGACAAAGTAGATAAGAAAATGATGATAATAATAATATAACCAACCAGGTGAACAGGTGAAATGATTTTATGTATTCCTAAACAAAAGCACTAGTGCATGAACAATTGCGAAGGATTAATGGTATAAATACATATTCATGGAAATATATTCATAACAATATATAAGAATATATATATAAGAACAGTCATTTGTTGATTGTATCAGACACTGTATTGTGCCCTTACATATGAATCAATGTTGTCTACTCTTTATGCTTCGGGTCCACAGTCAGCACAAAGCTTCAGGGCTTTGCGTGAGCAAACACAGGATACAAATCACTTGCACTGCACACACTGCCGACTTGACGTTGTGTCTTATTTTTCCTGAGTGCGATCTGCGGTGCTTGGGAAAGAGGGAGATCAGGACCTGCTGCCTTGGCGGCCAGCTTGGCGGCTGTAGCTTCTTTCTTGGCATTCACATGGTTCTGACATGCCAGATCCAGTGGGATGCATGGTGCTGAGGATGCAAACACTCATTTATTTTGCACCTGTACACCGTGAGTGTTGATTTACAACTCTCCATCACTGATGTGGAGTACAGCTCCACTGGTACATTGTTTTGTGTAAAGGGGGGACAGCTCCTGCCTTTGTTTGTTCACTGCAACGCGTCAATACAGGATTAAGATTGAATTTTACTACACCAACTCTGACACTCGTCGGATATGGCAGGGCTAGAAAACTATTACGGACTACAAAGGGAAACCCAGATGCGAGCTTCTCAGTGACATGAGCCTACCAGACAAAATAAATGCCTTTTATGCTCGCTTCGAGGCAAGCAACACTGAAGCATGCACGAGAGCACCAGCTGTTCTGGATGACTGTGTGATAACGATCTCGGTAACCGATGTGAGCAAGACCTTTAAAACCTTTTTGGGTACGTGGGATGCTACCGTCCCACCTGGCCAACATTCTGTGAATTTGCAGAGCACAAAATTAAAATGACAATAATTGTGATATTAAAAATACAAGAAAATACAAGGGTCTAACATCATTTAAAAGCTTAACTTCTTGTTAATCCAGCCACTTTGTCAGATTTCAAAAAGACTTTACGGCGAAAGCACACCATTCAAATATCTGAGGACAGTGCCCCGCGCACATAAACATCACATACAGAGGTGTCACAAAAGTCAGAAATAGCGATAAAATAAATCAGTTACCTTTTGAAGATCTTCATCTGGTTGTAATCACAATAGTCCCAGCTACATAACAAATGGTCCTTTTGTTCGATAAAGTCCTTCTTTATATCCCAAAGAATTCAGTTTAGTTGGCGCGCTTGACTCCACCGGTTTCCTTCATTCAAAATGCATACAAATCAATCCCGTAAATTACCAATAAACAAGTCAAACAACATTTCTAATCAATCCTCAGGTACCCTAATATGTAAATAAACGATCAAATTTAAGGCGGAGAATAGCATGTTCATTACCGGAGATAAATAACGAAGCGCGCGGATGTGAACACTACAACCAAAATGGGAGCCACTTACAAAAACTAAAAATTCTACGTCATTTTTCAAAAAACAAGCCTAAAACTCTTTCTAAATACTATTGACACCTAGTGGAAGCCCTAGGAACTGCAATCTGGGAAGTATTCCTTTTATATTCCCATAGAGAGCCATTATAATCAGTGGTGAGCTCAACAACAACAACAAAATTCCGGATGGATTCTCCTTGGGTGTTTGTCTGCCATATCAGTTCTGTTATACTCATAGACATTATTTTAACAGTTTTAGAAACTTTAGAGTGTTTCCTATCCAATACTACCAATTATATGCATATCCTTCTGGGCCTAAGTAACAGGTAGTTTACTTTGGGAACCTCATTCATCCAAACTTCTGAATACTACCCCGAAGAAGTTAAACAGGTCAACATTCACAAAGTAGCAGGGCTAGACTGATTTACGAGGACGTGTTCTCAAAGCATGCGCGGACGAAGTGTCTTCACTGACATTTTCAACCTTTCCTTGACCGAGTCTGTTATACCTACATGTTTCAAGCAGACTGTAACCTGCCTAAATGATTACCGCCCTGTAGCACTCGAGTCGGGTGCCACGAAAGGCTGGTCATAGCTCACATCAACAACATCCTCCTGGATACCTAGACCCACTCCAATTCGCATACCGCACCAACAGATCCGCAGATGATGCAATCTCAATCGCACTCCACGCTGCCCTTTCCCATCTGGACAAAAGGAACACCTATGTGAGAATGCTGTTCATTGACTACAGCTTAGTGTTCAACACCATAGTGCCCACGAAGCTCATCACTAAGCTAAGGACCCTGGGACTAAACACCTCCCTCTGCAACTGGATCCTGGACTTCCCGATGGGCCGCCCTCAGGTGGTAAGGGTAGGCAACAACGCATCTGCCACACTGATCCTCAACACTGGGACCCTACAGGGGTGTGTAGTTAGTCCCCTCCTGTACTCCCTGTTCACCCACGACTGCATGGCCAAACATGACTCCAACACCATCATTAAGTTTGCTGATGACACAGCAGTGGAAGGCCTGATCACCAACAACGATGAGACAGCCTATAGGGAGGAGGTCAGAGAACTGGCAGTGTGGTGCCAGGACAACAACCTCGCCCTCAATGTGAGCAAGACAAAGGAGCTGATCGTGGACTACAGGAAAAGGCGGGCCGAACATGCCTCCAATAACATCAAATTGTGTCTGGTTGAGAGTTGGTGTCCACATCACCAACAAACTATCATGGTCCAAACACACCAAGACAGTCGTGAAGAGGGCACAACAAAACCTTTTCCCCCTCAGGAGACTGAAAAGATTTGGCAAAGATTTGGATTTGAAGATTTGGATCTTCAAACATTTCTTCCACTGTACCATTGAGAGCATTTTGACCGGTTGCATCACCGCCTTGTATGTCAACTGCTCGTCATCTGACCGTAAGGCACTACATAGGGTATTGTGTACAGCCTAGTACATCACTGGGGTCAAGCTTCCTGCCATCTGGGACATACTGAAAATAATAAGCTTGTCAGAGGAAAGCCCATACAATTCTCAAGACTCCAGTCAACCAAGTCATAGACTGTTTCCTCTGCTACCGCACGTCAAGTGGTACCGCTGAGTCAAGTCTAGGACCTAAAGGCTCTTTAACAGCTTCTACTCCCAAGCCATAAGGCTGCTGCTACTCACTGTTTATTAGCTATGCATAGTCACTTGTATTTGGCGCATGTGAAAAATAAAGTTTGATTTGATTTGTACCGAGCAGGCTAGGCTTCTTTGCAATTAACTTGTCTGCCAAGGAAATTGTTGTGAAGACGTTGTCCGTGGTCACATTCCTGCCTTTGCGCATGTAAGTCACCACAGTCTCTCAACCACTGGCCTGGTTTCATCTTTCCCCTGATATGGAAAGCCCTTGAGCAAGAACTTGGTTTCGACATCGGCGGCTAACCAAAACTTAACTGAAGTCACATGCACCATTATCAGTTTCTGTCTGGTCTCTAGCAGTCATTTTATGTTTATTATGTTACTAGTTTTTGCTTATAGTAGCCAGAGCAATGCTGCTGCGTGAGTGGTCATGTGTTGAATGGATGGACAGCATGGATATTCTTGGAAAAACTGAAATTTGGATAAAGAGCTGCACCTCGTAGAAGAGAATGATATCAACAGCAAGGTGCGCGGTCAAATGATGTGCTGCTGATAAATAGTCATAACACAAACTTATCGTTGCATTATTGTCTTTCTTAATTAAAACCAATCTCTTCACCCTTCTCATCATTCAGTTAGGCCTAATTTAAATTGAATTGTGAATTAAGGTGCACGTTTATCGCCCATTCATCCATTTGTCATTCATTCAGTGAGGAGAGAGAGACCCATTAGCGCCTGACTGGGTACCAATGTCCTACAGCACATTGTCTTGGCAGGTTAAGTTCGGAATATGTGTGAAAAAAAACATTTAAAAAGGCTCTAAATACTTTTCTGTTTTAGATTTCAAAATTCTAACAAATGAGCAGGGTAAAATACAAACACTTTTGAAAAGTCAGAAGGAGCAGGACATTGCTTTTTGGGGGGCAAATCAAACGTCAGTGGCAATTGGGCTATGGTGGTTCTTGTGTTAAACTCTCAATGCCACCCTCAACCCTTCTCTCAACCCTTCTCTTTCTCTCTCTCTCTCTCTCTCTCTCTCTCTCTCTCTCTCTCTCTCTCTGTGTGTTTTGAACACACGGTGCTCTCATAATCAGTTGCGTACCGCAAGGTCTGAGCAGTTGTATAGCTAATTTCCTGCAATTCTACACATTGCCTTGGAGCAGAGAGAAAAAATGTTCAGTTTTAAAGCTAATCTCATGCTATTCTACACATATTGCCATGGGGCAAAGAGAGGAAGCTGAACCCCCAGGGGGCCCCAACCTCCCTAAAATATAAATATAGTTTTATAGATTTTTGAGAGACCATGGGTCCCCCCTGCCTTGTGGTGGCTGCATGGGTTTGTGGTACGCCAATGCTCACCATACTACCTATATGCATTTACTCACTGTGCCTCTCTCAGGAAGGAGTACAAATATACGGACACGCACACAGTAAGAAGATACATCCTGGGAGCAGACACAGTGGTGCATTTCGAGACGGTTCTGCCGTGTCTATAGAAACCAGTGCTACAGTTACCAACCACTTCTATCTTCTTTAAATCACCATCTGCTTTTTACAAACACTGCTCTTGAACACTCAACAGATGCCAGGGAAGTTAGCTCTGCCTGTAGTTGTGTCTTTGTGCCAAGCTAAGCTGTGGCATAGTAGTGGATTTGAAGGCTTTGTTGATTTGTCATGTTGGGTGACAGTCTTATACACTGAGTGTACAAAACATTAGGAACAACTGCTCGGTCTATGACATGACCAGGTTAATCCAGGTGAAAGCTATGATCCGTTATTGATGTCACTTGTTAAATCCACTTCAATCAGTGTAGATGAAGGGGAGGAGACAGGTTAAAGAAGGAATTTTAAGACTTGAGACAATTGAGACATGGATTTTGTATGTATGCCATTCAGAGGGTGATTCAGCTGTGAGATCGGGGCACCACCAGTACAGAGCTTGCTCAGGAATGGCAGCAGGCAGGTGTGGAATGGCAGCGCACAATGAGGCAAAGACTTTTGGAGGATGGCCTGGTGTCAAGAAGGGCAGCAAAGAAGACACTTCTCTCCAGGAAAAACATCAGAGACAGACTGATATTCTGCAAAAGGTACATGGATTGGACTGCTGAGGACTGGGGTAAAGTAATTTTTTCTGATGAATCCCCTTTCCGATTGTTTGGGGCATCCGGGAAAAAAGCTTGTCTGGAGAAGACAAGGTGAGCGCTACCATCACTCCTGTGTTATGCCAACAGTAAAGCATCCTGAGACCATTAGTTTGTGGGGTTGCTTCTCAGCCAAGGGAGTTGGCTCACTCACAATTTTGCCTAAGAACACAGCCATGAATAAAGAATTGTATCAGCATATCCTCTGAGAGCAACTTCTCCCAACCATCCAGGAACAGTTTGGTGACGAACAATGCCTTTTCCAGCATGATGGAGCACCTTGCCATAAGGAAAAGTGATAACTAAGTGGCTCGGTGAATAAAACATCAATATTTTGTGTCCATGGCCAGGAAACGCCCCAGACCTTAATCCCATTGAGAACCTGTGGTCAAACCTCAAGAGGCAGGTGGACAAACAAAAACCCACAAATTCTGACAAACTCCAAGCATTGATTATGCAATAATGGGCTGCCATCAGTCAGGATGTGGCCCAGAATATAATTGACAGCATGCCAGGGCAGATTGCAGAGGTCTTGAAAAAGAAGGGTCAACACTGCAAATATTGACTCTTTGCATCAACTTCATGTAATTGTCAATAAAAGCCTTTGACACTTATGAAATGTTTGTAATTAAACTTCAGTATTCCATAGTAACATCTGACAAAAATATCTAAAGACACTGAAGCAGCAAACGTTGTGGAAATTAATATTTGTGCCATTCTCAAAACTTTTGGCCACGACTGTACACTTTAACTTGAAATTAAAACTAATTTCTGTCAAAATTAGAAACCTGTAATATCTGAAAATGTAGCTAGGCGGACTATCTTTCACATATACGGCATGAATGGACGCCTCTCCCTGTCACGGATGCCATGGTTGCTCTTAGTTTGAAGATGTAATCAGGAGACAGGTGTTTTCTCCATCTCCTAAGCTATCATAATCTAATTCCACTGATTTCAATTCTCGGGTCCTCCAGCAAGTGGAGAGCAACACTTATGCACACAACATTTGGTAGGAGATGGGAGGTGCATAGGCTGGACACAGCCAGAGTATGTCAGCTTTAAATCAATGATATGGCCTCACCCATGAACACATAACTGACACACATTTGTTTTGGCTCTCTCTTCAAGTGTTATAGGCAGTAGCCTATAACAAAAGCCTACACACACACACACACAGAGTGCGGTGTGGTTTGTGAACTGTGAAAGGGGTTAGGTTTTATGAAAGTGGTGACATTATAACATCCTGACACAGCTCCGTGGCAAACAGCTCTGAAGGTCAGTGTGTGTGTGTGTGTCTGTGTGCGTGTTTTTTGTGTGTGTTCTGTAGTTGTCACTCTGCTCTGTCTTTCCCTCTTTTCTCTTTTTATCCACTCCAACACATTCTCTCTCCCCCTGTATCTCTACCTCCTGCCCTCTGACTCTCTCAGCATCACCTCAATACCTCATTCTGTTCCTCTTTAGAGGAAGCCAGTGAGAGCCAGAGAACAAGCTAAGTGAGAGAGAGAACGAGCTGAGAGAGCGAGAGAATGAGCTGAGAGAGCGAGAGAATGAGCTGAGAGAGCGAGAGAACGAGCTGAGAGAGCGAGAGAACGAGCTGAGAGAGCGAGAGAACGAGCTGAGAGAGCGAGAATGAGCTGAGAGAGAGAAAACGAGCTGAGAGAGAGAGAATGAGCTGAGAGAGAGAAAACGAGCTGAGAGAGAAAGAATGAACTGAGAGAGAGAATCCGAGCTGAGAGTGAGAGAGAACGAGCTGAGAAAGAGAGAGAGAGAAAGAGCTGAGAGAGAGAGATATAACGAGCTGAGCGACAGCTTCCTGAAGGCAAGAAGGTGTGTTCCTGTGTGTAAGATGGACTCTCAGAGCAGGTGGGCTACAGGTGTAGCTGGAAAGAAAGAAAGACAAAGGGAGAGGGGGGGGTGAGGTAAAGAGAGGGGTGAGGAACTGATGACATTACATTATAACAGTATGTGTCAGCAACCAGACCTGTGTAGGTAACTGATGACATTACATTATAACAGTATGTGTCAGCAACCAGACCTGTGTAGGTAACTGATGACATTACATTATAACAGTATGTGTCAGCAACCAGACCTGTGTAGGTAACTGATGACATTACATTATAACAGTATGTGTCAGCAACCAGACCTGTGTAGGTAACTGATGACATTACATTATAACAGTATGTGTCAGCAACCAGACCTGTGTAGGTATAATTTGAATGAGAACGGTCCTCTTTATAAAGCCTCTCACAGTGTCAAGTCAGAATAAGAGGTTGCATATTTCTCAAATGTCAAATTTCGAAGTTGTTCCAAATGTCAAATTTCAAAGTTTTAAAGGTTAAGTTTAGGCATTAACTATGAATGTTTAAGGTTAGGGTTAAGTTTAGGCATTATCTCTGAATTCGTAAGGTTAGGCATTCATTCAGAATGGTTAAGGTAAGGGTTAACGTTTAGGCATTATCTCTGAATTCGTAAGGTTAGGCATTCATTCAGAATGGTTAAGGTTAGGGTTAAGTTTAGGCATTATCTCTGAATTCGTAAGGTTAGGCATTCATTCAGAATGGTTAAGGTTAGGGTTAAGTTTAGGCATTATCTCTGAATTCGTAAGGTTAGGCATTCATTCAGAATGGTTAAGGTAAGGGTTAACGTTTAGGCATTATCTCTGAATTCGTAAGGTTAGGCATTCATTCAGAATGGTTAACCTCTTGATGCTACCCATCCCGGATCCGGGATCGTGACTACGGCTCAAGCTCATTAGCATAACGCAAAATGTGAAAAAATATTCTTAGACATATTTAACCTCCACACCTACACAAGTCCAATAGCTCAAATGAAAGATAAACACCTTGTTCATCTACCCAGCAAGTCAGATTTCTAAAATGTTTTACAAAACATAGCACACATTTATATTAGACCACCACCGTTGCAAGGTTTTGTCCCAGAAAATATAAAATTTAAAAGTAGGATTAAAAATAAATAATTCACTAACCTTTTGAAAATCTTCATCAGATGACAGTAATATTACATGTTACACAGTACATTTTTTTTTTTTTTTCAATAATATGCCATTAATATCCATAAATCTCTGTTTACAATGACGACATTTCAAAAATGCTCAAAATGTCCGGAGAAATTATGATAGGTAACGTCAGATAACAAGCAATAAACATGACTAAATATACATGTTCTACATATAGTTACAAAGATACACTTCTTCTTAATACAACCGCTGTGTTACATTTATTTTTAACGTTACAGAATTCGTTCACTAGTCTATGCTATGAGTCGGCGCTCAGATATTAGCAGTGTCTCCTCTTTTGGAGTCCACAGAAACCCAAAATAACCACATAAATATTCCCTTACCTTTGATGTTCTTCGATCAGAAGACGTAGAAGGAGTCATACTTACCCAATACATCGTTTGGTTTCAAGTTGTGCATTAGCATATGCTAACAGCTTCAGCTGAAATGCACCCAAAATAACTCTGCTCCTTCTGGTCCCGCACTCTTGGTCAAACTTCAAAATTACATATTATATGTTGACTAAACTGGTCAAACTTCAGCAAAATGATGTTTTTATCATGTAAAACAATGATCATCGCGAACAAACGAACCGTTAACTGGTGTCTATTGGAAAAGAACGTTAAATCTCTGAATTGCATGTATGTGAGAGTGAACCGGGCATTTTCGCCCGCCAAAGGATGAGGGAGCGCGAAATTCAAACAATGAACGTGCCAATTGAAAGCAGACATCGCGCTGAACAAATACATACTGTTCCCAGATCGGTAGCTGCCTGGGAAGGGTGGGGGCGATGACGTCAAAGTTGACCCAACTTTTCTCTTGACAAGAAGGTTTGGGAGAAAGGCTGCCCTGAGAGTTCTGCTTTACATACAGACATAATTTAAACGGTTTTAGAAACTTTAGAGTGTTTTCTATTCAATAATTATTATTATATGCATATATTAGCAATTTTGGAAAAAATATTTTCAGTTTACTATGGTTCCTCCAGGCATTCCATTCAGAATGGTTAAGGTAAGGGTTAACGTTTAGGCATTATCTCTGAATTCGTAAGGTTAGGCATTCATTCAGAATGGTTAAGGTAAGGGTTAACGTTTGTGATATGCTTTAAAAACAACTACTTTTTATCGCTGGATCCAAACATGAAACCTTTTTAACCCGAGGCAGATGTTAACGTCCACTCTAGCACTCACTGTTGCCCCTAGTGGCCTTTTCCACGTCATCTCCTGTCGTTCTCAGACATGGATGGATGTCAAATACTGACGCTAACACAGTTCACCTGCCAATCATAAACACTGCATTCATCTGTCTATCTTACCTGACTTTGAGTTGTTCAGGTCTTGTTTGAAAATATTTTTACACATTCAGATATTCTTAGAACATTTGAATCAAGGTATTTCTACAAGAATCGCACACTTTCCAAGAAGTTTATGAAACAGTAGATGTTAATGTGTGATTATTAGGAAACAGCACTAGTATGGAACCCGCAGTGATTTGCTACTTCCCAGTGTTTAGATACAAGGACAAACCTGGAAATGTTTGTCCTTTTCACCACTCATCTAAAACTCAAGATACATCTGGCCACACAGTTAGTTGAATGTTACTGATAGTCCGTAGAGCGTCTACAGATGGACCATGTACGGACTATCTAAATAAATTGTTACCACACATCTATCTCAGCTAGAAACATGTTTGAACTAGTTACATAAGTAAACTAACTGAGGTTGAAACGCTTTATAGTTGATGATGCCTTAAATTGGTCATTCCCACTTCAGTTCTGGTGAAACAGTGTCAACAGTGATCGAGAGACCAGGATGAGTTTACAATGACACATACTCAAATATATACAGACATACATACAAAGTACACACATACACACAGGGGCTTGAGCTCCCTTAATTGTTGGAAGCTGTTGGTTGGGCTCTCTGTTTTTCTCCTGCAAATAGCCTGGACCTTTCATACAACTGTATGTGTGTGTCCTGGGACATCCTTAAGATTACGCTGACTCTCCTCCTCTATGTGTGATATGGGCAAATCGATATGCAACATAAGTCTAATACCTTAATCCACAATGCTCTCACAGGCAAAAAGCCTCCACCAGATTATAAAGCAGGAGACAATCTCTCTCTCTCTCTCTCTCTCTCTCTATGCAATCACCATCGCATTGCACACTGCCCTATCCCATCCAGACAAGAGGAATACCTATGTAAGAAAGCTGTTCATCAACAACAGCTCAGCCTTTAACACCATAGTACCCTCTGAGCTCATCACTAAGCTTGGGCCATGGGTCTGAACCCCATCCTGTGCAACTGGGTCCAGGACTTCTTGAAGGGCTGACCGCAGGTGGTGAAGGTAGGCAAAAACACCTCTGCCATGCTGATCCTCAACACGTGGGCCCCACAGGGGTGCATGGTCAGCCCCCTCCTGTATTCCCTGTTCACCCATGACTGCTTCGGCCAAGCACGTCTCCAATTTAATCATCAAGTTTGCTAATGACACAACAGTGGTAGGCCTGATTACCAACAACTACGACACAGCCTACAGGGAGGTGAGGGCCCTGGCAGAGTGGTGCCAGGAAAATAACCTCTCCCTCAACGGCAACAAAATGAAGGAGCTGATTGTGGACTTCAGGAGACAGCAGAGAGAGCACACCACCATCACATCATGGAGAGGGTGAAAAGCATCAAGTTCCCTCATGTGCCTCTTCAACCTCAGGAGGCTGAAGACACTCTGCTTGGCCCTAAGACCCTCAAGAATTTATACAGATGTACCATTGACAGCTTCCTATCGGGCTGTATCACCGCCTGGTACAGCAATTGCACCATCCGCAAACGCCGAGCTCTACAGAGGGTGATGCTGCCATCCCAACACATCATCGGGGGCACACTGCCTGCCCTCCAGGACATCTACAGCACCCGGTGTCACAGGAAGGCCAAAAATATCAACAAGGACAACAACCACCCGAGTCACAGCCTGTTCACCCTGCTACCATCTAGAAGGCATAGACAGTACAGGTGCATCAAACCTGGGACCGAGAGACTGAAAAACAGCTTCTATCTCCAGGCCATCAGACTGTTAATTGTAACCACTAGCCGGCCTCCGCCCAGTACCCTGCCCTGAACATTTTCTATTCATATACTGTCCATACTGTCTATACACACCATTATATACACTGCTCAAAAAAATAAAGGGAACACTAAAATAACACATCCTAGATCTGAATTAATGAAATATTCTTATTAAATACTTTTTTCTTTACATAGTTGAATGTGCTGACAACAAAATCACACAAAAATTATCAATGGAAATCAAATTTATCAACACATGGAGTTCTGGATTTGGAGTCACACTCAAAATTAAAGTGGAAAACCACACTACAGGCTGATCCAACTTTGATGTAATGTCCTTAAAACAAGTCAAAATGAGGCTCAGTAGTGTGTGTGGCCTCCACGTGCCTGTATGACCTCCCTATTATGCCTGGGCATGCTCTTGATGAGGTGGCGGATGGTCTCCTGAGGGATCTCCTCCCAGACCTGGACTAAAGCATCCGCCAACTCCTGGACAGTCTGTGGTGCAACGTGGCGTTGGTGGATGGAGCGAGACATGCTGTCCCAGATGTGCTCAATTGGATTCAGGTCTGGGGAACTGGCGGGCCAGTCCATAGCATCAATGCCTTCCTCTTGCAGGAACTGCTGACACACTCCAGCCACATGAGGTCTAGCATTGTCTTGCATTAGGAGGAACCCAGGGCCAACCGCACCAGCATATGGTCTCACAAGGGGTCTGAGGATCTCATCTCGGTACCTAATGGCAGTCAGGCGAGCACATGGAGGGCTGTGCGGCCCCCCAAAGAAATGCCACCCCACACCATGACTGACCCACCGCCAAGCCGGTCATGCTGGAGGATGTTGCAGGCAGCAGAACGTTCTCCACGGTGTCTCCAGACTCTGTCACGTCTGTCATGTGCTCAGTGTGAACCTGCTTTCATCTGTGAAGAGCACAGGGTCGCCAGTGGCAAATTTGCCAATCTTGGTGTTCTCTGGCAAATGCCAAACGTTCTGCACGGTGTTGGGCTGTAAGCACAACCCCCACCTGTGGACGTCTGGCCCTCATACCACCCTCATGGAGTCTGTTTCTGACCATTTGAGCAGACACATGCACATTTGTGGCCTGCTGGAGGTCATTTTGCAGGACTCTGGCAGTGCTCCTCCTTGCACAAAGGCAGAGGTAGCGGTCCTGCTGCTGGGTTGTTGCCCTCCTCCTCCACGTCTCCTGATGTACTGGCCTGTCTCCTGGTTGCGCCTACATGCTCTGGACATGTGCCATCCTGGATGAGCTGCACTACCTGAGCCACTTGTGTGGGTTGTAGACTCCGTCTCATGCTACCACTAGAGTGAAAGCACCGCCAGCATTCAAAAGTGACCAAAACATCAGCCAGGAAGCATAGGAACTGAGAAGTGGTCTGTTGTCCCCACCTGCAGAACCACTCCTTTATTGGGGGTGTCTTGCTAATTGCCTATAACTTCCACCTGTTGTCTATTCCATTTGCACAACAGCATGTGACATTTATTGCTTCCTAAGTGGACAGTTTGATTTCACAGATGTGTAATTGACTTGGAGTTACATTGTGTTGTTTACGTGTTCATTCTGATCTTTCTTAATTTCTTTATTTTTCATTTTTGCGATCTGCGTGTACTGTTTGCATTGTTATGTATTATGTATTGATATGTATTACTGCAATGGTGGAGCTAGAAACAGAAGCATTTCACTGCACCTGCGATAACATCTGCAAAATATGTGTATGCGACCATTTGATATCTGTCCCTCTCTGTCGCTCTCTTTACACAGTATATATCTCTGTCCTTCTCTCTATATCCCCATATATCTTTCTCTCTCCCCCATCCTCTCTCTCTACATCCCCTCATCTTTGAGTAGAGTAAAATAAAGCAGAGAGCTGACGTTTTTGTCGTTAAACTGTTTGTTATTGTAAAACATACATGTTCCCATGCCCAATGATACAGGATATGTCAATCAACACCAGCTGGAGATAAAACTGGGCACACACACACTGTTGACTTAGATGATGAGCTTTATATAGGGAAATACTACATCTTAAAACTTCCTTCAGTACTTCCTTCATCAATATATATATATACCCTAACAGCACATCCCCTTTGTACAAGTGACAGCTGCAAAGTCCCAGACCTAAACCCCCTAAATGAAGGAGAGGGAGAAGTGAGAGGGAGAAGTGAGAGGGAGAAGTGAGAGGGAGAAGTGAGAGGGAGAAGTGAGAGAGCGAGAGAGAGCGAGAGAGAGCGAGAGAGAGAGAGAGAGAGAGAATCCATTAGCAGCCTTTCTTGCTATTCTCTGACGTCCAGTATATTATACAAGCCTGCACACCTGCTGCGATCCAGGAGTACCGTCTAGAAATGAGAAACACATGTCCTCAGTAAAACTCAGTGTGTGTTTGTGTGTGCGCAAACGACCCCAGCAAAGGTAATATGGTAACCCTATGTGTCTAATTCTACCCTCTCCCTGTCAATCAGTAGGCCAGTTAAACAGCAGGGAATGTAGCTGGCTCTCACATCATAAATGGCCCTGTCACATTCTCCAGTGACTGTCAGAGCAGCGCTGGGGAAAGTTTCCAAAGCATTGTGGGAATGTTTCACCGGCTCTGCCTTGTGTTGTACACTTGTTTTTCTCGTCTATATCGAGGGATTGAGGGAGGAAATTAAGTCATCCTCTACGCTCTTTGAAAAAAAGGGTTGCTGAAGGGTTGTTCAGTTGTCCCCATAGGAGAACCCTTTTTGGTTATAGGTATAACCCTTTTGGGTTGCATGTTGAACCTCTAACCAAAAAGGGTTATGCAAATTGTTTACTATGAGGACAGCCGTGGAACCCTTTTAGGTTCTAGATAACACCTTTTTTTTCATCCCTATCAAAGTCACATCCAAATCCATATGGGCTTCATGGTTAATGCTATTTAAGAGAAATCATTCTGCCAATGCATTTGACAGGGAAACAGCTTATTCGACTGTCTTTCCTCTGAACACTACACCTCCTTTTCCCCTCTCTTTCATTCTACCTACAAAACCAACTCTCCCGCCAGAATTAGCCAACTACTCTAACTCCTGTTGCCTAGTGTGTGTGCTGTAGCCGGGGTCAGAGGAAGTTCAGCTGCCCTTGGCTAAACACATTGACTGTCGATTCAGATCAACAGGTCGTCCTTTACTCTATGTTGTATGATGCACACACACACACACACACACACACACACACATACACACAGGGGCTGAAACAAATGAATCTGTCAGCTCTGTGTACCCGCCAGTGGCTGGAGCACTTATCTGGGGCTATGAGCCGCTGTGTTTGTGTGTGTGTATAATATGCATGTGTACCTATACATGTACAAGTGTGTTTATGTTTTTGTGTATATTTGAGTGGCCTTTGAATATCCTTGACATGCATACGGTAATATGCATTGATAAATGCTACATTTTCAGGAAGCAAAGTTTGGGACTACTGTGTGAGTCTGTCAGTATAATACAATATAACTGACTAAAAAAGTGAGAGAAGGAGGGATGAATAAAGGAGGTGTGAAGGAGGGAAAGAGGGAGGGATAGAGAAGGAGGTGAGAGGGAGGAAGAGAGGAGGAGGGAGGGAGGCATGGGGCTGGTGGGGGAGAAGGATGTAATGAAAAGCTATTCTCCCGTTTCATTACACAGGTGGGATAGCCTCTCTCGTTCTCTCTCTCACATTCTCTCTGGCCCTTCCATTGTATGATTTCACTTTCCAAAAATATATCTTCCTTTTATCTTAAAGTGGTTGGTTTGAATCTCTCACTTTTTCTCACTCCTACCCTCTCCCTTTCTCTCCTTCTCTCCTTCCTTACTCTCTCTCTCCCTCATTCCCACTCTCTTTTTCTCCCTCCTTCCCTCTCTCTTTCTCCCTCCTTCCCTCTCGCTTTTTCTCCCTCCTTCCCTCTCTCTTTCTCCCACTCCTTCCCTCTCTCTTTCTCCCTCGTTCCCTCTCTTTCTCCCACACCTTCCCTCTCGCTTTTTCTCCCTCCTTCCCTCTCTCTTTCTCCCACTCCTTCCCTCTCTCATTCTCCCTCCTTCCCTCTCTCTTTCTCCCACTCCTTCCCTCTTGCTTTTTCTCCCTCCTTCCCTCTCTCTTTCTCCCACTCCTTCCCTCTCTCTTTCTCCCACTCCTTCCCTCTCTTTTTGTCGTCTTCGCTCTATCTATCCAGCGGCTGGAGCTGAGCTGAGCTCTTGAGCAGAGGCTGATGGGAGTTCATTTGGGTGAGGTGTGTGTGTGTCAATGGACTGTGTAATTGAAATGGAAATAAGCCAATCAGGGACTGGTGTCACGGTACCTTACCCTGCATGCACCTTACTGTTTCAGCTCTCCCAACTCTCGGAGAGTGTTTGTGTTTGTAGGAAGTGGCTAGGATGGTTTTCGGCCCTGCCGAGGGGGATTTTTAATCAGCTGGTAATAAAATGTCTAAACACACACACACACACACACACACACACACACACACACACACACACACACACACACACAACAGCCAGGGTGATTACGAGCGCATTTCCTCCCCAGCACTGTGTGGTTATCTGGATCTCCCTGGTAACAGCTGTAGCATAACAAATACATGTCATTATATTGGTTTGACAATTAGCCTGTCATCCACAGCTGGTTTAATTACCCTGCTAAATGATCAGGGCATCAAGGACTGGTCAGGTTTGCTACTTTACCAGTGGAGTGTGTGTGTGTGGTTGGATAAAAGTGGTAGGATTGACTTTCTCTCATCTCTCACTCCTACCTGTGTGTGTGTGTGTGTGTGTGTGTGTGTGTGTGTGTGTGTGTGTGTGTGTGTGTGTGTGTGTGTGTGTGTGTGTCACTCAACAGGGAGGTATTTTTCTTGGAGTGTGTCTCTTCTACTGCCGGATCTATTTGGTAGAGAAGATGTCAAAGTCACACACACACACACACACACACACACACACGCACACACACGCAGGTAGGAGTGAGAGATCGAGAGAGAGTCAATCCAACCACTTTAAGATAAAAGGAAGATATATTTATTGAAAGTGAAATCATACAGTGGAATGGCCAGAGAGAATGTGAGAGAGGGAGAGAGAAAGAGGGGCTATCCCACCTGTGTAATGAAAAGGGAGAATAGCTTTTCATTACATCCTTCTCCTCCACCAGCCCCATGCTTCCCTCTGTCCCTCCCACCTCCTTTATTCATCCCTCCCTCCTTTGTTTTGATTACATGTCCATTCTGTAGTGTTCAGTGGTTTCATTTTGATGGTGAATTCCAGCATTGTTTAAAAAAACGGTCAGTCGTGTCTGGTATTGACAAACAAAGACCATAAAAAACATGAACAATCTTTTTGTTCTACCTGTAACCTTTTATGTGGCAGATTTGGACAATGATAAACGCCTACATTTTAACGGTATAACTCTACAGTAACGTGCTATACATGATGTCAGAGCTCTGGCTCTGCGCTTCACAGTGCTGTATGGGTTTTGACTGACAGACGTTCTGAACTTGAGCACCTCGCACAAAAAATAAGTTGTCCCCATCCCTCCTTCTGATTGGGCAACTTTTGCAAATGAGTGAGGGAAATCCTGTAAATTAAGAAGACTCAATGTATTTTGAAAAATGAGATGTTGAGGATTATCATAAATAACACTTTGATGTCATACAAACAAACCAAATGTGCGCTTCACATTTCCATGTCATGTACAGAACTTTTATGATCGCTGTGTTAGATGTACAATTACCAGATGACATGGTGTCATACCCTGGGTTGTTCTGAACAGAATGAGCCTGTTAGATGTACAATTACCAGATGACATGGTGTCATACCCTGGGTTGTTCTGAACAGAATGAGCCTGTTAGATGTACAGTTACCAGATGACATGGTGTCATACCCTGGGTTGTTCTGAACAGAATGAGCCTGTTAGATGTACAGTTACCAGATGACATGGTGTCATACCCTGGGTTGTTCTGAACAGAATGAGCCTGTTAGATGTACAGTTACCAGATGACATGGTGTTATACCCTGGGTTGTTCTGAACAGAATGAGCCTGTTAGATGTACAGTTACCAGATGACATGGTGTCATACCCTGGGTTGTTCTGAACAGAATGAGCCTGTTAGATGTACAGTTACCAGATGACATGGTGTCATACCCTGGGTTGTGCTTGTCCATTGTGAATCAAATTAGCCGCTGCACATCACATCACACATGACTCCTTTCTATGCGCACCCAAATGATGACATTTTTCCCTGAATTGCATTGTGAAAGCCTAACACTGTAATGCCATATTTTATAACTTAGCTAGTCATGTTGGCAATAGAACGGGCTTTTCAAACAACAACAGTAATTGTGTGAAGATGTGGATGCAGCGTCGTGTTGCAAACAAAAGAACTACAAGTTTGCTTGTTCCACTTCCTCAACTGAGAGCTAGGAGAGCTCAAAAAAGCACCTTATAGTTGAAGACTCTTGATTGTGGCCACTTGGAGACACCAGTTAGTCCTCTCAGTCAGACCCTTGTCACTTGTTTTGTCTTATATTGCACCTACCCCACATTTTCCAGGTATATTATTATCATCTAATGAATGCATCCAGAGTGTTTTCAGATGCATTTCGGTATCAACAAAGGCGGTGAAAATGACAGTAAAGGTAAAATACACATAAAATCAACAGTGTAATGTTTGGATTCAGTCTTGTGCCAGGTAAACCGTTGTGTTTTCACCTTTGTTCTAATCATTTTCACATCATCTCAAAACTGTTCCCTTTCAATTGCCACCATGGTTGTGAATATGCTTTTTATATTTCTTCTGTAAGAAACATTTCAATTTAGCCATATTCATGCAGGCCAATTCCCACGGGTGTAAAGGGTTAATCAGACCTTTAGAGAAGATATTTGATGTTTTACTCCCTGGTACACATCGGTACAACAATCTGTCTCTAAGATGTTGAACTAGTAGGCTTTGTGTAGATTGACTTTGGCTGAGGACATAAGCCCACACCTGCCTGGCTTTGTAATGTGTGGCACTATCAGCACATTTAGCCTTCCCCAAACCATAGCCCCAACCAATCGGAATTAATATCTGAACTTAACCCTTTGAGTTGTTTCTGTTTTAACCCTGTAACCACGTGGAATTAACACTGTAACCACGTGGAATTAACCCTGTAACCACATGGAATTAATCCTGTAACCACGTGGAATTAACCCTGTAACCACGTGGAATTAACCCTGTAACCACATGGAATTAACCCTGTAACCACATGGAATTAACCGTGTAACCACGCGGAATTAACCCTGTAACCACATGGAATTAACCCTGTAACCATGTGGAATTAACCCTATAACCACGCGGAATTAACCCTGTAACCATGTGGAATTAACCCTGTAACCACGTGGAATTAACCCTATAACCACGTGGAATTAACCCTATAACCACGCGGAATTAACCCTGTAACCACGTGGAATTAACCCTGTAACCACGTGGAATTAACAGTGTAACCACATGGAATTAACCATGTAACCACATGGAATTAACCCTGTAACCATGCAGAATTAACCCTGTAACCATGTGGAATTAACCCTGTAACCACGTGGAATTAACCCTGTAACCACGTGGAATTAACAGTGTAACCACTTGGAATTAACAGTGTAACCACTTGGAATTAACCGTGTAACCACATGGAATTAACCCTGTAACCACGCAGAATTAACCCTGTAACCATGTGGAATTAATATGTCAAAAATAGATATTCATCCATAATAAAGTTGAATTTCAAAGGGAAACTATGAGATCCACCAACCCACGCACACATTCACAAACGCACACACACAGACACACACACACGCACGCACACACACACACAGGAAGTAGTCTGGGGGTGAAGGGAAACCAGAATGTGTACACACAAAGAAACCCATTTACACACACGTACACACAAAGAAACCCATGTACACACACACACACACACACACACACACACACAGGAAGTAGTCTGGAAGTGAAGGGCAACCATAATGTGTACACACACACACACACACACACACAGGAAGTAGTCTGGGGTGAAGGGAAACCATAATGTGTACACACAAACAAACCCATGTACACACACACACACACACACACACACACACACACACACACACACACACACACAGGAAGTAGTCTGGGGGTGAAGGGAAACCATAATGTGTACACACAAACAAACCGATGTACACACACACACACACACACACACACGCACACACACACACACACACACAGGAAGTAGTCTGGGGGTGAAGGGAAACCATAATGTGTACACACAAACAAACCCATGTACACACACACACACACACACACACACACACACACACACACACACACACACACACGCACACACACACACACACACACACACAGGAAGTAGTCTGGGGGTGAAGGGAAACCATAATGTGTACACACAAACAAACCAGCGGAAATGTGCGTTGTGAGAGGATGTGATTATTAAGTCAGTGACATTTAAGCCAGAGGAGATGTATTACTCTGCCTGTGGGTTGCAATGACATGTTTTAAATGAGATGTTACACATGAGATGCTGCCGGAAAGGTAAACAGTTTCACTTAGCTATTTATTCTGAATGAGTAAACACAGGAAAGCAGCATTAGACGCTAGCATAAACATCACACAACCGTACATACACACATGTTACATACCACACACACACACACACCGAACAGATGGTGTCAGTCACAGAGTCTTCAAGCTAGCCCACTCTCCAATGTTAACATTGTGTTAGTGAAGGCTTACAAATAGAACACGATACTCCACAAAGAGAGATGGACAATCAAAGGCAGTTCTCACCCCCTCCCTGTCCACAAACATCTGGGGAGGAATGAAGTGTGTGTGTGTGTATTGTTTGTGTGTGTGCGTGTGTGTGTGCGTGTGCATGTGTGTGTGTGTGTGTGTGCGTGTGCATGTGTGTGTATTGTCCCCATCAGAGTATGATTAATAATGCGCCCAGACCACCTTTATCGTCGTAACATCAAAGGCAGTCTGATTTCCTTGGCTGCAGAGCCAACTCTGTCAGAGTGAGGAGAGAATGTTGGAGGAGGGAGGGAGGGAGGGAGGGAGGGAGGGAGGGAGGGAGGGAGAGGGAGAGAGAGGGAGGGAGGGAGAGAGGGAGGAGGGAGGGAGGGAGGGAGGCAGGGAGGGAGGGAGGGAGGGAGGGAGGGGGAGGGAGGGAGGGAGGGAGGGAGGGGGAGGGGAGAGAGGGGAGGGAGGGAGGGAGGGAGGGAGGGAGGGAGGGAGGGAGGGAGGGAGGGAGGGAGGGAGGGAGGGAGGGAGGGAGGGAGGGAGGGAGGGAGGGAGGGAGGGGAGGGGGAGGGAGAGGGGAGGGAGAGAGGGAGGGAGGGAGAAGGGAGGAGAGGGAGGGAGGGAGGAGGGAGGGAGGGAGGGAGGGAGGGAGGGAGGGAGGGAGGGAGGGGAGGGAGGGAGGGAGGGAGGGAGGGAGGGGGAGGGAGGGAGGGAGGGAGGGAGGGAAGAAGGAGAGAGAGGGAGGGAGGGAGGTAAAGTTAAAAAAGAAGAGAGAGTATGTGTGGGGCGGGGAGAAGAGAAATTGGAAGAAGGAGAGATGAGGAGTAGAGGATGAAGTGTAGACGAGAGGAAGGGCAGTGTGCTAAGTGCTGTCTAAGTCCCATGTACAAGGCAGAGAGGTTTTCAATTAAAAATTGACCTCTTCTCAGGTCCAGACATAGCAAAGGTTAGGTAGAGAATGAAAGTCTCTTTTCAGGGTTGAGTTAGGGTCAGCAACCTGAAGTTAGAGTCAGCTTTCCCCAGATCCACCCCTCAGCCAACTGCTCTAACGACATTCACACTAATTCCTCTGAGGCATGGTCAGACAGTTGTTAGTAGACAAATCAAAGAGGAATTCGGACCTGAGCCACAGTGTGTGTGGGCAAGCTTGTGTGTGCGTGTGTAGTTGTATGTGCATGTGCGTATGTGTCCAGGGTTGGGGATTAACAGATTTCAAACTGTAATCTGTTACGTTACCAAATAAAAAATTGTAATCAGATTACAGATACTTTTGAAAAACTAGACGATAACTTCTTGGATTACTTCGAAATTCAGAAAGATTGTTTTCGACAAAAATACTTAATGACACTGTTTTCTCAATGACATTGAATTCAGCATTGAAAAAAGGTGCAAGTTTAAATTTGTTCTGCCTGAGTGAGGCTGACCACATCAGAGACCACTATGATGACACACAAATGTGTTTGATGGATCGCGGGAAAAGAGCAGGAATAGGCTTTTATAGCCTACAGTCCAGCGCCTGTTTTCCAGTGATATAACTGCTGTCGGCATCAAAGATTATATGACCAACTGGAGTAAACGCTTGGAGGTAAGGAAGACAGGGGCATTGTAGTCTATGGGCCTATTATTGATATCTGAATAGCAATGATATGCATCACACTGCTGCTCTCTCAAATATATGGTTGTGGATGACTGATCACAAATGTATAGGTGTATTATACCCCAAAAATGATTGAATTTCAGAAGTGTAGGCTAAGCTGCCTATCAATCACTGTTTATGCGGCCCGTGGACAGCCAGTGAAAAATGTGCTCTTGCAGCTGCATAGCGTGGATCCCAACCTGTGGATTAATAGTTTGAGGGAGTTCCTCTGCACATACAGTCAAAAACATGTTTAATTTATGAAGACCATGAGTGGGCTTTGATTGCTCAATCTAATTCGTACCGATAAAAAAACATTTCCAAAGGCCAAATGAACATATGCTTAAACTTGTACACTTTTGAAAGACTTCAACACCTTATCAAGATATTTTATCTTTATTTAACTAGACAAGTCAGTTAAGAACAAATTCTTATTTTCAATGACTGCCTAGGAACAGTGCTGTAACTGCCTTGTTCAGGGGCAGAATGACAGATTTGTACCTTGTCAGCTTCGGGATTTGAACTTGCAACCTTCACCATTACCAGTCCAACACTCTAACCACTAGGCTACCCCATATCAAATCTTATTTGAAATGAATTAAGTGTTCTAGTTCGTAATTCTATGGTATCACCAACAAAAAATTTAACAATAGGCCTATCCATAGTATGTATTATATAATTAAATTCTTTCACATTAAGCAAATAGCACTTCACGGTAGAATACGAAGCATGCCATTCCATTTGAGGAACATTTATATTTCAACCATGTTTTGAAGCAATGAGCCCAATCAGCACTCCATGACAACAACCCAAACAACATAGCAGACTAATATGTCCTTTGTTTCGGGGTTATATTGAGGTAAAACAAATAGACTAATATACATATATTATGTATTTCCATATATTTCCATATTTCCATATTATTGTCCTATTCTTGATGTTCAAGGGGTATTTACCTAATTGGAAAGACTGGAAATGTGTCAGACGTTGTTTTTTAATGTACATATATAGCACAATAATTGTGTTATCTCTATTGGAAGTAGAAAGCAATGGGCCAGAAGCCTACATAACCCATAAAGTAAAATGCAACATCCATTTATGGCCAACTATGTGAGCTCTAACATTGATTTATCTGGCAGGAGTTCAATTGGTAATATACATTTTTGTCTTCTTCCAATGCCACTTAAGCAACCACAGAGTAACTGAAAGTAATCAGATTACATTACTGAGTTTGTGGTAATCCAAAATTTACCTTACTGATTACAATTTTGGACAGGTAACTATTAACTTTAACATATTACATTTAGAAAGTAACCTACCCAACTCTGTGTGTGTCTGTTTGTGTCTGTGTATCCATTTGCCTGTGCGTGTGTGTGTGTGTGTGTATGTTCAGATGAGGGAATTAGAACATCATGACCATGTGTAGTATGTTGTGGATCAGTGGAGTTATAAACATGGCTCTATGCACATCCTTCTGGGGGAAAACACACCCTGTATTTTGGTATCGTTTGACATTTACAGCCTCAACTATCTCACACCTCCCTGTGGACTATGGAACCCTCTGATGTCTGAACTCTTCTCTGAGTTTTCAAAATGCTAAAAGTAAATAAGGAAAAAGTACTTTTTCGCAGCGCTTTCTGGCATCCAAAAGAGATATATTTTGTCCAAGTTGGATCCTTTAGTGTGTGATACATTATGTTGTAGAGAAGTGGTGTGCATAAATTTCCTGGGATGGATTTATAGACAAACCTCCTCGTTTACTAAAGCCAAATGTTAAGAACGATTGCTTGCACATTTCTGAGGGATATCTGAAGACTGTTGAAAGATCCAACCGGCACTCATAAACATCTAAACAAATTAATCTACATACTGTATAACATTGAGAAAATGTTAACATGACTGTTGTGTGTGTGTGTGCGCACTCACACATACATATTTGCGTGAGTTTTATAATTGAGGATGTTTAAATTGTCTTCAGTGACCTTGTTGACATGAACTGAAGTGGACTTGGAATGGGAGTGTACTCATCAAGTCACATTGACTTCAATGTCCAGAACACTGTGTACTGCAGAAATGTGTTTAGGACCATGAATGTTACTTTTAAAGTACTACTAAATCAGGTTGTGCAGATTAAAGTCACTTCTTTCTTGGCGGTGTTACTGTTGTTGATAATTGATAAATAATTGTAACGTTTTTGAGGCACTTTCAAACACTTTGTTTCTCTCCCTACTTCCCTCTCTTTTTCTCTCCCTCCCTCCCTCCTTCCCTCTCCCTAAAACATTTTTTTAAACATAGTTATTGAGGCACATTCAATGGTGTTGGGGAATAAATTCATTCTGACTAACTGCTGATTTTATCTTCAATTTCATCTGTAACTGAAGCCCTTCATCAGTCTTCCAAACACTAACGTTCTCTTCCTTGTCTTCTGTCCAATCAGGTTCCATCGTGGAGACTACCACATTGACGTGTGTATAAACGACTACCTGGATGTGTTCTGTCCCCACTATGAAGACATGGTGCCGGAGGAGCTGATGGAGCGCTACGTCCTCTACATGGTCAACTACGACGGCTACAGTACGTGTGACCACACAGCCAAGGGCTTTAAACGCTGGGAGTGTAACAGGCCTCACTCCCCCAATGGACCACTCAAGTTCTCCGAGAAGTTCCAGCTCTTCACCCCCTTCTCTCTGGGCTTCGAGTTCAGACCGGGCAGAGAGTACTACTACATCTGTGAGTATTGACGTATATCACCATATATTGTTATTGTATGTGAGAGTCATAGAGAGCACTGCTATGTGTTGAAGTCATGTGTGTTGAAGTCAGTCTGATGTCAGAGTGGACGGCAGATGCAGCCCTTAACGTGTTTAGAATTGTATGCAGTTGTATCAGAAGAACAACCATTTCACATCCAAGTTTGCATTGGAAGAATATGTGACTCGTTTCAGGAAACTAGCCATATGTCGTATGCCAATACTTCACAGGAGAGGCATTTGAACATAAATATATTTTTTAATAAAAAAATGCATGAACCTTCCCGCTAGCCATGATTGGCTGAGATAATGGATGGGCTGGACATGCCAAGAGATGAGTTCAGATTGGTCTGCCATGTAGCACACTTCTGTCTATAACAATGGCTGCTCAGTATGTGTAGGTATCCGTTCTTTTTTTAAAGATATCACAAATAACTGCAAAAGTGTTGCTCTCCACTTTCTGAAGGACAGGTTTTTAAATCAGTGGAATGCCCAGTGGAAGCAGAGTATGATAGCTAAGGAGATGGAGAACATTCTGGCGTTTGATTGCAAATATGCGGAGGGAGTTAAAAAGAAAACACAAAGAAGGCAGCTGTATAAACACCTGTCTCCGGATTACATTTTCAAACTAAGGGCAACCATGGCATCAGTGACAGAGAAGGATAAGTGTTCATCCATCTTCATCCAGGTAAGAGAGTCTAGCTAGCTACATTTTCAGATATTATACATTTCATGTTTTGTCAGAAAGTCATTTTCATTGCAAGTTAAAGTGTACTGTTAGCTAGGTAGCCAACGTTAGCTGGCTGGCTCGCTAGCTAATGTTATGTGTATGATCTGTGTAGTAATATCATTCGTATCTCAGGGCCATTGCCATTGATAGTTATAGCCTAATGTTAACTAGCTAGCTATCATTGAATCTAGTTGGTTAGCTGCCTGCTGATTCATACAGGGTAGTAATGTTATGAGTTGGGATTATCGTTAATTGCTTAGCTACATGTCTAAACAAGGTACTATTCCTCACTGCCGTTTACACCTTCTGTATCTTGAGAATGTGACAAATAAATGTTGCTTTTATTTCATCTAGTATTTGTTAACCAGATACAGTAATGTGAAGAACAACATGACCTGCACCAAAGTAAAACTAGGATAGAACGTTAGACCAAAGAGACGATGTCCAAGTTCTAAAATTCTCAGAATGCCCTGCTTTTATTTCGTCACAATCACAACCTTAAGGTATTTTCCTCTAATTAGCTTGCCATTAACTTGTAAATAATGATCTTGTTGTGAGTTTATTTTCATGTAATAATGAATACAAATTAGCTCAAGTTAAGATGTTGTCAGCTATATGATGTGGTCATTATTTGAATTCTGCAGCAGTCCCTGTAGCATATGATCAAACCGGTGTGATTAGAACGCTTATTTAGAACGGACAGTTTTGAATGACGCAACAATCAGCATTTGAGCTGGCCACACATGTTTTTTCAGAAACATTTTGCACGAACACAGTCCTTAAAAAGTGATGGCCAGAATGTGAGCACTTTATTTTTTGATGACATTCACAAAAGTATCTACAGCATAACACAATCATCCAAACTGAAAAAATGTAGGCTGCATTTGTCCTAGCGCTAACTGAGGAAATATTGACGTAACACAAGCGGTCATATTTTTATAACTCTCGGCTGACATGAACTACAATATGAATTAGCTAATAGCAATTTCTATTATAATTAATCAAATCACGGGTGAGCTCACCATCGGTCGAAATAATTGACTTTCTAGAAATCGAACGTAATCCGACGATGGGTAGTCTCTCGTTGGCTGGCCCTCGCTTCATACTCGTCGCCAAACCCACTGGCTCCATGTCATCTACAAGACCCTGCTAGGTAAAGTCACCCCTTATCTCAGCTCGCTGGTCACCATAGCATCTCCCACCTGTAGCACACGCTCCAGCAGGTATATCTCTCTAGTCACCCCCAAAACCAATTCTTTCTTTGGCCGCCTCTCCTTCCAGTTCTCTGCTGCCAATGACTGGAACGAACTACAAAAATCTCTGAAACTGGAAACACTTATCTCCCTCACTAGCTTTAAGCACCAACTGTCAGAGCAGCTCACAGATTACTGCACCTGTACATAGCCCACCTATAATTTAGCCCAAACAACTACCTCTTTCCCAACTGTATTTAATTTTAATTTATTTATTTGTTTTGCTCCTTTGCACCCCATTATTTTTATTTCTACTTTGCACATTCTTCCATTGCAAAACTACCATTCCAGTGTTTTACTTGCTATATTGTATTTACTTTGCCACCATGGCCTTTTTTGCCTTTACCTCCCTTCTCACCTCATTTGCTCACATTGTATATAGACTTGTTTATACTGTATTATTGACTGTATGTTTGTTTTACTCCAAGTGTAAGTCTGTGTCGTTGTATCTGTCGAACTGCTTTGCTTTATCTTGGCCAGGTCGCAATTGTAAATGAGAACTTGTTCTCAACTTGCCTACCTGGTTAAATAAAGGTAAAATAAAATAAAAAAATAAATAAAAGGTCTCTGCGTGCCGCCATTCTTTTTTTCTCACAGAAACCAAAGATAACAAGACAAGATGAGTTTGGTCTGTTTATTGCATGCATGTTTAAGTGGGTGTGTCATCTACCATCATTCACATCCCACCAATCACTTCCAGAAGTTCTCAAAAAATGAATGAACCCTTACTCACCTCATTTTGTTATAAAATCTTTGGTCCGACAGACTATTATGTCACACTCAGAATGCATTGTATGTCAACAAACATGGCTCCACACATAGCTGGAATTAGCTTAGCACATCATAATTAGTACAACCTTCAAAAAAGTATTTTACACACATAATATATGCCCATTACAATCTATGCAATAATCGGAATGCATGATTTGTAAATAGTACTTGAAAACATGTGAATAAAACAGTAAATATATCAATAATTACCACACAAAACATTTTCTGATAGTGATTTATTGATGCAAGTGGCGCGAGCCGGCAGTCAATCACGTAACCTCCCACTCCCACTCTGAGCCATTCAGTGTTGTTGTTTATGTATGTTTACGTATGTAGCTAGTGAGATAAGCTGTATCATTAGCAATGTCTTTCAAAAGGACACCACTCACAAATGTGGAAATTCTGGAGATTATTTTAATTCTGAGTATGAAAGTCAGGAATCAGATTCTGACAGTGACAGTGAGGAGCTGCCCCCCAACCTTGTAGCCATTGAGAACCCTGAATCTGAGGACTCGTTATCCACTGACGAAGTCCCAGGTCCCTTTGAAGATGCTGGTGGTGATGGAGACAGACCGACAGTGGATGAAGTACAGGAATTCTGAGGTAGCTGGAAGGCCGCCAGCCATTTCACCCCTCCTGGCCCTGCTGTTTTCTTTGATGAGTCCCAGTCTGGAGTGCAATGCCCCTTTCCATTTCCATCTGAGTGCTTCAAGTTGTTTCTGACAGAAGAGTTGGTGGGAGACATAGTAGAGGAGACCAATCACTATGCCTTGGAGCTACAGGAGAAGAGAGAGCCAGGAGTGAGGGAGAAACTCGCTAAATGGGTGACAGCCACAATTAGTGAAATATATACCTTCCTGGTGACAGTCCTTCTCATGGGGATAGTAAAGAAGAACTCCCTGAGTACCGGAGCACAGATCCAATGTTTGCAACTCCCTTCTTTGCCATCCTTTTTTCCCAAGACCACTTCCTAGGTTATACAAAATAAGAAATGTTCGGACCAGTCTGACATCAGCATTTGGTTGTGTCTTTGTGCCATACAAGGACCTATGCATTGATGAGACCCTGATGTTATGGAAAGATAGGCTGGTGTTCCATCAATATATACCCTCCAAAAGGCACAGGTTTGAGGTCAAGTTCTTTGTCGTGTGCAACGTGAAGACATTATAGTTTACACAGGGTCCACCACTGACATTCAACATTATGATGGGCTTGGGGTGTCCGGGTCCATGGTGATGACCATGCTGGCTCCTCATCTCAGCAAGGGACACACTTTGTATGTGGACAATTTTCACAGCAGTCCCACACTCTTCCAGCTGCTCTCCAACAGCACAGGGGCCTGTGGCACAGTCAGGTCAAACAGGAAGGGGATGCCGGCATTCGGATACAGGAAGATGCAGAGAGCGCAGGTGAAGTTCCAGGAGAACGGTCAACAGCTGGCAGTAAAGTGGCATGACAAACGAGACGTCCATGTCCTCTACACTGTCCATTAAGCAACCATGTCGGCCACAGGGAAGGTTGACCACCTGACGGGAGAGTGAAACATCAAACCAGACTGTGTGCTTGACTATAACCTCAAAATGGGGGCAGTGGATAAGGCGGACATGATAAACAGCTTGTGGAATGCACTCGGAAAAACGACCAAGATATTTTTCCATCTGATCGACACTGCCCTCAATGGCAGGTGAGATGATTACTGATCAAGGTTTTTTGTTGTAATTGGAAGTACAGTACAGTTCACATACAGAAACTATTATAACATAACAAGTCACTTACGCAGCCTGGTTTTGAACCAGGGTGTCTGTAGTAATGCCCCTAGCACTGAGATGCTGTGCCTTAGACCACTTTAGAGTCATAATGCCAGGGTAGCTTCAAAATACAACACAAGCTAATACTTCTCTGATGCAATTACCATTGTTTTACAGAGCTAATAGAAGAATGTAGCTAGCTACATAAGCACAATTGAATATAACACCATAAAGATTATAAAATGAGTAATGTTACCTCACGTGTCCACGGTTATAAGGAATATACACGAATATATTATGCTCCATACAAAGAGTGAGCTACAGTAGAAACGATATGACACGACATACAGAAACTTTTATAACGTAATAAGACACTTATTTTGATAGAAATGCACACATTTCCAAAGTTATTATTAGTAATGAAAACAACAATGACTGCTATGCAGGCAACAGACAGAAAATGTGAACACGTGTGTGCAGATTCTATTCTGACGGGAGATGCGCAAATGTCTGCAGACTTGAACTGCACAAACAATTGGGAAGTGCTTAGGGAATTTTGTCCGAGTCAGAAATGTACAAAAAATGTATTGCCCGCAAAAGTAAAAAGTACTACTTTTATGTGAATGAATGAGGAGGCGAAACACACCTCAATTCAAACTGTTCTTAGAAGCGAAAAACACGTTAGAAAATCATTTGAAATTGACAAGTTGAAAACAGCTTATAAATAAAAACAGGCTGCTTGCCTTGGTTTAAGGCCAGTATGGATTAAATCTACTATTGCGTAAAAATCACATTCTGGAATGAAAAGAACATTCTATCATCACGTGCATATAAAACCTCATGCTGGGGCGACCGTTTGAGATATTTGGAACTCACATATGAAAAGGTTAACGTTAGCTCACCAGCTAACAAGCTAGAAACTAATCAAAACATTGTTTAGAAAGTTGCTTTTAGTTGCCTGGTTTGCTAGATTGACATATATTGAATTCCTTTTTAAACTACTGGGTTTATTGGTACAGGAATTTCAATATTCAACATTCACAACAATATATGTGTAGTACATCAAAATAAATCTTAACTTCTTGTTAATCCAGCCGCTGTGTCAGATTTCAAAAAGGCTTTACGGCGAAAGCAGACCATGCGATTATCTGAGGACAGCGCCCCGCATACAAACACATGAACATTTTTCAACCAGGCAGGTGCGACACAGAAGTCAGAAATAGCCATATAATAAATGCCTTACCTTTGAAGATCTTCTTGTTTTTGCAATCCCAAATGTCTCATTGACACAATGAATGGTTGTTTTGTTCGATAAATTCCTTCTTTTTATCCCCAAAATGTCAATTTATTTGTTGCGTTTGAAATACACTGGTTCCAACTCGCCCAATATGACTACACAATATCTAATAAGTTACCTGTAAACCTGGTCCAAACAACATTCCGAATCCAACCTCAGGTATCCTAAAATGTAAATAATCGATCGAATTTAAGACGGAATAAACTGTTCCTAATACCGGATAAAAACAACAGGAAGTGCGTTCTTGTTCACGTGCACCAAAATAATAAGGACCTTCAGAGTGACTCATGGAATGAATAGCCCTACTTCTTCATTTCTCAAAAGAAAAACATGCAACCAGGTTCCTCATAAATAAGGCTTCCCATAGAAACCTATTCGGAAATCCGATGACCTCAATTTTTTGTTTCCCTGGATGGTTTGCCCTCTGTGTTTTGCCTGCCAAATCAGTTCTGTTAAACTCATAGACATTATTTGAACAGTTTTAGAAACTTTAGAGTGTTTTCCATCTGAATCTGCCAAATCTATTATATGCATATCCTAGCTTCTGGGCCTGAGTAACAGGCAGTTTACTTTGAGCACGCTTTTCATCCGGACGTCAAAATACTGCCCCCTAGCCTTAAGACCTTTTAATGTATAGTTATTAATGTAAATTTAGTTATTCTACAAATGTTGGGCTGTATTTTTAATACATTGTAAGGCAGCATGATGTGACTCTAATGATAAATTGAAAAAGTAGCTTGAAAGGCATTTCTTGCGTAGGCTATACACACTACATCAGTCACTCATGCACAATTTGACAAGCACTTGATAATGCCTAGAATTTCACGGTGTCATCCCCTTTGTGTGGCCGTAATGCACACTAAAAAAATCCATGCCTTTTGCGAACACTGGTCGGTGTGCCCTTCTCCCTGAGTGCTGTGCACTCCATCATATATCATATGATATGATTCTCACACGCTACAAGTGAATACAGACACATCGGGGATGCAACTGCGCGCATCCTTATCCAATTCGGAGGCGCACATTGAAGATATTGGAAGAACTGTCCACAGTTACTTTTCTTCAGCCAACAAGATGAGTAGCCTAACGAAGAGCAAAAGCACTAGCCTATGTTAATCTACTATCCGCATAGTACAAAGGTCGACCTATTCTATTCTGTGCGAAAAATAATATTCCAAACATAGTCTGGACCAGTTGTGGGATGTGATAGATCCCCAATGAATACAACCACTAGCATCAAAAAAATTGTTTTAAACAATGTGCCTGACGTGACAGATCAAAACTTTTAGCTTAAAGTGTTGATAAACTATTAGGCTATTTCTTCACATTATACACGCAGCAATGCACACGTGGTAGTAGGCTATAAGCACAAATGTTTCATTAGCAGAAAACACCATTATCAAAAGTGACCGCAAATGCAATTATGCACGTAATGCTTTTATTATAAAACTGCATTTTTAATGGTGAAAATGATCTTCCTCAAACTTGAAAAGTTGAGAAGTCGCAAAATATTGCATTGTTTCTTATGCTGGGCATCATTCATAAGTGATAATATGTCATTCGCAAGTAATATTGTCACCCATCTGGCTATTCCTGATTTAATCTTGTCTTCACATATACTAAATAATATATGTGTGAAATTGGTTTTGATTTAGAATATACCACTATCATGGAAATGGGTAACAGGTGCAGAAAAAAAGACATGGCATCTATACACTTAAATAGCGAAAGCAGTATGCTTTTCCCTGTGGTTTATTTTCATGCCAGGCAGGTAGGCTAAACTCCTGTTTGAAATATAGGTTGAAATAAAAGTTGAAAAATGTGTATAGTAGACCAAGCCTGTAGAAAGCTGGTCCTCCTCTTTTTAGTACAGGCCGTCACTCTGTTTTCCTGGTCAAATGCATAGCCTATTGAAATGTTGCGCAACATGAGCTCATAGGCTCTCAGTAAATGTTTGATTACATTTTCGAATACATTTGCAATGATGTCAGACTGATTAGAGGGACAATAGAGTACTGAGTACCAGGCAGTTAGCAAGTTTGGTAGGCTACTAATGACCATCAGCAGCATCAGAGCTTGGAGAAGCCCAATTACCGTGACTAAATGGTCACGTGGAATTTGACTGCCTTCTTGACTCGTGACCACTGGTGTGGCTGTAATACGATCACCGCAACAGCCCTAGTGTCGACAAAGAGCTCTCCAGTACATGTACCAAAACGTTCAAGGGTCATTTTCTCAAAAGTGGGGTTACAAGTTTAACAACATTCAAAGCAGAATTGCTTTCCCATTGTTCCTCAACTGTAGTGTGTAATATACCATTTTCTAGCTCTGAGTCTCTACTTTTATCCAATGTAAAAAAAACACCATTTCAATTTTGCTACATAAGACCGAATCGAGCCAGTCGGTCACGTAGAATATTTCAAATTGATCCAGTTGTTTGGATGTCTTGGCAAAGCGAGTCAATCCAAAACAACACACTACAGTGTTCTCCAGAACTCTTAAACTGACCATCTTCTTTGGGCCTTGTAGGATATAACCTCTATCTCAGTCTATTTTCTGCATGGTTACACAGAACACATAGGAAATGTGGTGTGTGCTTGTGCATACAGTGGGGCAAAAAAGTATTTAGTCAGCCACCAATTGTGCAAGTTCTCCCACTTAAAAATATGAGAGAGGCCTGTAATTTTCATCATAGGTACACTTCAACAAAATGAGAAAAAAAAAATCCAGAAAATCACATTGTAGGATTTTTAATGAATTTATTTGCAAATTATGGTGGAAAATAAGTATTTGGTCAATAACAAAAGTTTATCTCAATACTTTGTTATATACCCTTTGTTGGCAATGACAGAGGTCAAACGTTTTCTGTAAGTCTTCACAAGGTTTTCACACACTTGCTGGTATTTTGGCCCATTCCTCCATGCAGATCTCCTCTAGACCAGTGATGTTTTGGGGCTGTTGCTGGGCAACACAGACTTTCAACTCCCTCCAAAGATTTTCTATGGGGTTGAGATCTGGAGATTGGCTAGGCCACTCCAGGACCTTGAAATTCTTCTTAAGAAGCCACTCCTTCGTTGCCCGGGGGCGGTGTGTTTGGGATCATTGTCATGCTGAAAGACCCAGCCACGTTTCATCTTCAATGCCCTTGCTAATGGAAGGAAGTTTTCACTCAAAATCTCACGATACATGGCCCCATTCATTCTTTCCTTTACACGGATCAGTCGTCCTGGTCCCTTTGCAGAAAAACAGCCCCAAAGCATGATGTTTCCACCCCCATGCTTCACAGTAGGTATGGTGTTCTTTGGATGCAACTCAGCATTCTTTGTCCTCCAAACACGACGAGTTGAGTTTTTACCAAAAAGTTATATTTTGGTTTCATCTGACCATATGACATTCTCCCAATCTTCTTCTGGATCATCCAAATGCTCTCTAGCAAACTTCAGATAGGCCTGGACATGTACTGGCTTAAGCATGTCTGGCACTGCAGGATTTGAGTCCCTGGCGGCGTAGTGTGTTACTGATGGTAGGCTTTGTTACTTTGGTCCCAGCTCTCTGTAGGTCATTCACTAGGTCCCCCCCGTGTGGTTCTGGGATTTTTGCTCACCGTTCTTGTGATCATTTTGACCCCACGGGGTGAGATCTTGCGTGGAGCCCCAGATCGAGGGAGATTATCAGTGGTTTTGTATGTCTTCCATTTTCTAATAATTGCTCCCACAGTTGATTTCTTCAAACCAAGCTGCTTACCTATTGCAGCCTATTGCAGCCTGGTGCAGGTCTACAATTTTGTTTCTGGTGTCCTTTGACAGCTCTTTTGCCTTGGCCATAGTGGAGTTTGGAGTGTGACTGTTTGAGGTTGTGGACAGGTGTCTTTTATACTGATAACAAGTTCAAACAGGTGCCATTAATACAGGTAATGAGTGGAGGACAGAGGAGCCTCTTAAAGAAGAAGTTACAGGTCTGTGAGAACCAGAAATCTTGCTTGTTTGTAGGTGACCAAATACTTATTTTCCACCATAATTTGCCAATAAATTCATAAAAAATCCTACAATGTGATTTTCTGGATTTTCTTTTCCTCATTTTGTCTGTCATAGTTGAAGTGTACCTATGATGAAAATTACAGGCCTCTCTCATCTTTTTAAGTGGGAGAACTTGCACAATTGGTGGCTGACTAAATACTTTTTTGCCCCACTGTATGTTTGGGAGAGAAAAGTCTGTAACAGCCATGACTCTAACCCCATGTTTTTACAACCTTACTCTGCTCCTTCAGAGCGGTATTGAGATGATTTGAGGAGACACCAGCAGACTCACGTTTCACTGCAGCTTATCATTTAGAACATATCACTCCTGGAATGTTCTTCCCTAAAAAGGGAATGGGATCCTCTGGGACGCCAAATAAGATAGTGAGAACATTAGAAGGCTTCCCACTGCAGAATAGTACCCCATATTTTATAAAGAATGACAGACAGCGAGAGTGGTCCCTCTTCATGTTACAATGTGAGGTTAGACAGCCCGGAGGTGCTGGTGTTGCCTGTTTCATGTCTGTGGCAGTGGAGAGGAGTGTGTGTCAGAGTGTGTGAGAGTTCATCTGAGGCTGCCACCCCAGGGAAATCAGTTTTATCAAAGCTGGGTGATAGTGTCCCTTTGCTTCTGCTGCAATATGCTTGTGGTTAGTCTCACTGACTCACTGCAGTGTCTGAAACCACATACTCTGACACCAATGTATCTGTTGATGGAGTGAATTGTATTTCACTTCAGTCTATTGTTTGTGTACAGTATGAGTTGATTCTATATGGGTTCAACCTTTGTGTGCGGTTAGAGTATACTGTATGAGTTTATCCTCTCTCCCAACTCTATATCTGACATGGTACAGGTGTCTCCATTTTATTTTTTATTTGTTTTATTTATCCTTTATTTAACTAAGTAAGTCAGTTAAGAACAAATTCTTTATTTACAATGACGGCCTACCCCGGCCAAACCCGGATGACGCTGGGCCAATTGTGAGCCGCACTATGGGACTCCCAATCACGGCCGGTTGTGATACAGCCTGGAATCGAACCAAATCAAGTCAATCAAATGTTTTTCGTCACAAGCGCCGAATACAACAGGTGCAGTAGACCTTACAGTGAAATGTTTACTTACAAACCCTTAACCAACTATGCAGTTACATTTTTTTGGGGATAAGAATAAGAAAAAAAAGTAACAAGTAATTAAAGAGCAGCAGTAAATTAACAGTAGAGCAACTATATACAGGAGGTACTGGTACAGAGTCAATGTGCGGGGGCACCGGTTAGTTGAGGTAATATGTACAGTGGGGAGAACAAGTATTTTATACACTGCCGATTTTGCAGGTTTTCCAACTTACAAAGCATGTAGAGGTCTGTAATTTTTATCATAGTGTACCTATAGGTACACTTCAACTGTGAGAGACTGAATGTAAAACAAAAATCCAGAAAATCACATTGTATGATTTTTAAGTAATTAATTTGCATTTTATTGCATGACATAAGTATTTTATCACCTACCAACCAGTAAGAGTTCCGGCTCTCACAGACCTGTTAGTTTTCTCCTCCTGTTCTCCACTCATTACCTGTATTAACTGCACCTGTTTGAACTCGTTACCTGTATAAAAGACACCTGTCCACACACTCAATCAAACAGACTCCAACCTCTCCACAATGGCCAAGACCAGAGAGCTGTGTAAGGACCTCAGGGATAAAATTGTAGACCTGCACATGGCTGGGATGGGCTACAGGACAATAGGCAAGCAGCTTTGTGAGAAGGCAACAACTGTTGGTGCAATTATTAGAAAATGGAAGAAGTTCAAGATGACTGTCAATCACCCTCGGTCTGAGGCTCTATGCAAGATCTCACCCCGTGGGGCATCAATGATCATGAGGAAGATGAGGGATCAGCCCAGAACTACACGGCAGGACCTGGTCAATGACCTGAAGAGAGCTGGGACCACAGTCTCAAAGAAAACCATTAGTAACACACTACACCGTCAAGGTCCCCCTGCTCAAGCCAGCGCATGTCCAGGCCGTCTGAAGTTTGCCAATGACCATCTGGATGATCAGAGGAGGAATGGGAGAAGGTCATGTGGTCTGATGAGACAAAAATAGAGCTTTTTGGTCTAAACTCCACTCGCCGATGAACATCAAGTCTGTTAGAGATACTTTTGTAAACCTTTCCAGCTTTATGCAAGTCAACAATTCTTAACTTTTTATGGCAGCAGGGGCAGTATTGAGTAGCTTGGATGAAAAGGTGCCCATTGTAAATGGCCAGCTCCTCAGTCTCAGTTGCTAATATATGCATATTATTATTAGTATTGGATAGAAAACACTCTAAAGTTTCCAAAACTGTCAAAATATGGTCTGTGAGTATAACAGAACTGATATTGCAGGCGAAACCCAGAGGAAAATCAAAACAGGAAGTGACTTCTATTATGTTCCATAGCCTCCCTTTGATGGATTTAAAGGGATATGAACCAGATTACTTTTCCTATCACTTCCTCAAGGTGTCAACAGTCTTCAGACATAGTTTCAGGCTTTTATTTTGAAAAATGAGCCAGAACGATAACATCGCGTCAAATGGTCACATGAGTTTTGCTCGCGCAACAGAGTTTGGATAGGAATTGCTTTTCCCTCTCCTACTGTGAAAGACATTTGCGGTTGATATATTATCGATTATATATTTTAAAAACAGCCTGAGGATTGATTATAAAAAACATTTGACATGTTTCTGTGGACATAATGAAAACAATTTGGAATTTTCGTCTGCGTTGTTGTTGCCCGCTCTTTCCTGTGGATTTCTGAACATAACGCGCCAAACAAACGGAGGTATTTTGGATATAAAAATAATCTTTATGGAAGAAAAGGAACATTTGCTGTGTAACTGGGAGTCTCGTGAGTGAAAACATTCGAAGATCATCAAAGGTAAACTATTAATTTGATTGCTTTTCTGATTTTCGTGACCAAGCTACCTGATGCTAAGTGTACTTAATATTTTGTTGTGCGATCGATAAACTTACACAAACGCGTGGATTGCTTTCGCTGTAAAGCATATTTTCAAAATCTGACACGACAGGTGGATTAACAAAAGGCTAAGCTTTGTTTTCCTATATTGCACTTGTGATTTCATGACTATAAATATTTTTAGTAATATTTATTGAATGTAGCGCTATGCTATTTAGCGGTTGTTGATGACACTTATCCCATTAGTGGGATTGCAGCCATAACAAGTTAGGTCTTATTAGATCTCTTTTATTCGAGGTATGGTTCACATGAGGCAATACTTCATGTGAATAGCAAAATCATATTGTGTGAGTTTTTTTTTTTTTGTAGGGCAGCTCTAGCCAACATCTCAAAATCTCATCTCATTGATTGGACTCCAGGTTAGCTGACTCCTGACTCCAATTAGCTTTTGGAGAAGTTAGGGATTCACATACTTATTACAGCCTACACTGTGAATGTTTAAATTATGTATTCAATACAGACAATATATTCAAAAAAGATGGCGCCAGAAGAAATGGCAGCAGTTTTACGGGCGCCCTACCAATTGTGTAATTATGTGGGTATTTTTAGCTTTTTTTGTAACTTATTTTGTACATAATGTTTCTACAACCGTATCTTACGTAAAAAGAGAGCTTCTGGATATCAGGACAGCGATCACTCACCTTGGATTAGACAACAAAAAAAATCTACAACAAGGAGGATGCACAAGATATTCTCCAAACACCCCACAGGACCGACATCCCTGTTATTTGCAAGAGGAAGCGACGCAGGTACAGAGGACAAAGAGCCGGATGCCTTGTCAGGACCCTGAGAAGGCGAGTGGGGAAGCTGCCGTTACCGTCAATACTACTCGCCAACGTGCAATCATTGGACAATAAATTAGACGAGGTACGATCACGAATATCCTACCAACGGGACATCAAAAACTGTAATATCCTATGTTTCACGGAATTGTGGCTGAATGACGACATGGATATTCAGCTAGCGGGATATATGCTGCACCGGCAACATAGAACAGCACACTCAGGTTAGACGAGGGGGGGGGGGTGCGGTCTAAGGTTGTCTCTAGATTTTGCTCGCCTGAAGTAGAGTATATTGTGATAATTGCAGGCCACACTACTTGCCTAGAGAGTTTTCAGCTATACTTTTTTCAGCTATACTATACTTTTCATGGCTGTTTATTTACCACCACAGACAGATGCTGGCACTAAGACCGCACTCATTCAGCTGTATAAGGAAATAAGCAAACAGGAAACCACTCACCTAGAGGTGGCGATCCTAGTGGCCGGAGACTTCAATGCAGGGAAACTGAAATCTGCTCTACCACATGTTAAATGTGCAACCAGAGGGGAAAAAAATATAGATCAACTGTACTCCACACACAGAGACGCGTGCAAAGCTCTCCCTCACCCTCCATTTTGTAAATCTGACCACAACTCTATCCTCCTGACCCGGTCTATAAAAAAGCGGTCAGATGAAGCAAATGCTAAACTACAGGACTGTTTTGCTATCACAGACTAGAACATGTTCCGGGATTCTTCCAATGGCATTGAGGAGTACACCACATCAGTCACTGGCTTTATAAATAAGTGCATCGAGGACGTCGTCCCCACAGTGACTGTACATACATACCCCAACCAGAAGCCATGGTTTACAAGCAACATTTGCACGTAGCTAAAGGGTAGAGCTGCCTCTTTCAAGGTGCGGGACTCTAACCCGGAAGTTTACAAGGAATCCTGCTATGCCCTGCGATGAACCATCAAACAGGCAAAGGGTCAGTACAGGGCTAAGGTTGAATCATACTACACCGGCTCCGACGCTCGTCTTATGGGGCGGGGCTTGCAAACTATTACAGACTACAAAGGGAAGCACAGCCGCGAGCTGTCCAGTGACACGAGCCTACCAGATGAGCTAAATCCCTTCTATGCTCACTTTGAGGCAAGCAACACTGAGGCATGAATGAGAACATCAGCTTTTCCGGATGACTGTGTGATCACGCTCTCTGTAGGCGACGTGAGTAAGACCTTTAACCTTTAAACAGGTCAAAATACACAAGGCTGTGGAGCCAGATAGATTACCAGGACGTGTGCTCAGGGCATGTGCTGACCAACTGGCAGATGTCTTCACTGACATTTTCAACATGTCCCTGATTGAGTCTGTAATAACAACATGTTTCAAGCAGACCACCATAGTCCCTGTGCCCAAGAACACAAAGGCAACATGCCTAAATGACTACAGACCTGTGCACTCACGACTATAGCCATGAAGTGCTTTGAAAGGTTGGTAATGGCTCACATCAACACCATTATCCCAGAAACCTTAGACCCACTCCAATTTGCATTCTGTCCAAACAGATCCACTGATGATGCAATCTCTTGCACTCCACACTGTCCTTTCCCACCTGGAAAAAATGAACACTTATGTGAGAATGCTATATATGGGGCGGCAGGGTAGCCAAGTGGTTAGAGCGTTGGACTAGTAACCGCAAGGTTGCAAGTTCAAACCCCCGAGCTGATAAGGTACAAATCTGTCGTTCTGCCCCTGAACAGGCAGTTAAACCACTGTTCCTCAGCTGTCATTGAAAATAAGAATTTGTTCTTAACTGACTTGCCTGGTTAAATAAAGGTTAAATAAAGGTAAAATAAATTAAAAATTTAAAAGATTGACTACAGCTCATTGTTCAGCACCATAGTACCCTCAAAGCTCATCACTAAGCTAAGGATACTGGGAATAAACACCTCCCTCTGCAACTGGATCCTGGACTTCCTGATGAGCTGCCCCAGGTGGTGAGGGTAGGTAGCAACACGTCTGCGACGCTGATCCTCAACACTGGAGCTCCCCAGGGGTGCGTGCTCAGTCCCCTCCTGTACTTCCTGTTCACCCACGACTGCATGGCCAGGCACGACTCCAACACCATCATAAAGAATGCGGACGAGACAACAGTGGTAGGCCTGATCACCGACAACGAAGAGACAGCCTATAGGGAGGAGGTCAGAGACCTGGCCGGGTGGTGCCAGAATAACAACCTATCCCTCAACGTAACCAAGACTAAGGAGATGATTGTGGACTACAAGAAAAGGATGACCAAGCCAGCCCCCATTCTCATCGACGGGGACAAAGCCTGACAAAGCCTATTCCCCCTCAGGAAACTAAAAAAATTGGCATGGGTCCTGAGATCCTCAAAAGGTTTTGCAGCTGCAACATCGAGAGCATTCTGACTGGTTGCATCACTGCCTGGTGCTACATTTGCTCGGCCTCTGACTGCAATGCACTACAGAGGGTAGTGCGTATGGCTCAGTACATCACCGGGGCTAAGCTGCCTGCCATCCAGGTCCCCTACACCAGACGGTGTCAGAGGAAGGCCCCAAAAACGGTCAAAGTCCCCAGCCATTCCAGCCAAGTCTAGGACGAAAAGGATTCTCAACAGTTTTTACCCCCAAGCCATAAGACTGCTCAACAGGTCATAAAATGGCTACCCGGACTATTTGCATTGTGTGCCTTCCCCCAACCCCTCTTTTTACGCTGCTGCTACTCTCGTTTTATCATATATGCATAGTCACTTTAACTATACATTCATGTACATACTACCTTAATTGGGCCGACCAACCAGTGCTCCCGCACATTGGCTAACCGGGCTATCTGCATTGTGTCCCGCCATCCACCACCCACCAACCCCACTTTTACGCTACTACTACTCTCTGTTCATCAAATATGCATAGTCACTTTAACCATATCTACATGTACATACTACCTCAATCAGCCTGACTAACCGGTGTCTGTATGTAACCTCATGTAACATCACTACTTTTATAGCCTCGCTACTGTATATAGCCTGTCTTTTTACTGTTGTTTTATTTCTTTACTTACCTATTGTTCACCTAATACTTTTTTGCACTATTGTTTAGAACCTGTAAGTAAGCATTTCACTGTAAGGTCTACTACACCTGTTGTATTCGGCGCACGTGACAAATAAACTTTGATTTGATAAAAATAATAATTTGTGTGTTATTAGTTTAAGCACATTGTGTTTGTCTATTGTTGTGACTTAGAGGAAGATCACATCACATTTCTTGACCAATTTATGCAGAAATCCAGGTAATTCCAATGGGTTCACACACTTTTTCTTGCAACTGTACTGCATGGTCAACCAAGTTAATGTTTCCAACATTTTCAAACTACGAAACAACTATTGATTTAGAACCACAGATAGTTACGCAGGTCACAAAAAAATCCGGAGCTGCTTACACTATTCCAGCATCATTTCAACTTTAACATTTCAACATCATCAAATTCCCTACGCTTAGTCTAATACAGTGACAACTAAAAGATAGCAAAAACAATTTAGTCCAATCAATGTTAGCTAAATATGATGTGGCTGTCCATGGTTCTGATTTGTGTGTGTGAGTGTGTTCATGCAAGTAGAAACAACATGTTGAGAAACGACAATGCCATCCTACTCTTTCATGTTGCCTAAACAGTCTATCACTCTGTCATACAGTACACACTTGTATTTGTTGTTGTCCTAGTCTACCTGAGCGAGCATAACTTCATTTTGTGGGCAACATTAGCTAGTTAACATTTGCCTTCTACAGCTAGCTACATATTGAACTTCCATCATCTCAGTCCAGGGGTACAATGAATGCATTTGTGGTTGGATGAGAATTACCATTATAATCACTTGCCAGTACAGAGAATGAAATAAAAAGTCAAAATCCCTATCTCCATCCATGGCTAATTTAGGAAAGCACCAATTTTAGCTAGTTAGCTAGTCACCGGAGGACAACAACAGAACGAGATGCAACAATTCAAGTTGTGTCTGTCAATTACGTATTCTTCTCAATGTGATGTGAGTGAAGATAAATCCAAACTGTCTTCCGTGCGCCAGGACCATTCACAGCTGAACTCAGTTTAGCTCAACACAGATTGGCTATTATTTTATACTTTTTTTAATCAAGGGAAGCCAAACACTCGCTGGCTTCCCTTGCATTCAATGCTACAGGTGGCAAAAATGTTATAGTCTTTTTGACCAGACAGCATCAGATATATGGCCTACGCATACAGAGACAGAGGGTGGCTGTTCCGCTTGCTCTGATGCTTTCTCTGGTGAGAAGCATTCAGCCTCTTGCAAATTGAGGGAAAATTATCAAAACAGAGGGACAAAATTTTCATTGTTTTCTATGTTTTTTTATTGGTACATTTTTTTGAGAAGCTTGGCTCCCCTTGGCATCCATGAATACACAACACTGGAGTTAGATGAAGCTCAGGGAAAGGTTAGACACGAGGAGCTCCACCCAATCTGTCAATTATTTCCGTGTGCTCATCAGCAGCAGCCACACCTTCATCATAGTCTGTATTTCCTACCTTTTTCCTGCTGAAAGATTCCTGACCAGAGGGCTAAATTAAATTACACTCCAACTGATAGGTTGTCCACACTACACATCCATTCTGCTATACATCATCATATTGCTTTAGTGGCCTGCGGTGTCTCTGTAAGTGATTCCAGCTTCTCTGGCCACTGCTGCGGATATTAATGGCATCCACCATGACTTGATTTCCCAATGCTTAAATATCCAGATTTAACATCTGTAACAAAAGGGAATGCTTGTTGATTGATTGGATAGCGTAAATAGTTCAAAGAGAAAGAATAGGTCATTATGATAATACACCTGTTATTTATGGCCTCCTCATCAGCAGCAGCAACACCTTCATCATAGTCATCATCAACACCAGCAGCTGCTGCTTTTTCCTTTCGGTTGGTCTCTGAGATGCATTTAGTTCATGAGTAGCGTACATCATCATCAAAATCCCCATCGTATCACCACCATCAGTATACAAATGTGTTACACATCTGTCTTACTTTCAGATTGCCATACAGCAAAAACGGCCAACACAGGGGTAACTACTGTTCAGTAACTACTGTACAACGCTACAGACCTATTACATAGCATTTCACTGTAAGGTCTACACCTGTTGTATTCAGCGCATGTGACAAATAAGATTTGATTTGATATAGACATTTTCAACTATACAGTATACCATTTAGCATAATCTCAGTTAACCCAGAAGTAAACTCTTGCATAATTGGTCAGCTGCTAAATTACGTTCTGGGTTCATAAGTGTTAAGAGAAGAGATTAAGAGATGCTAGAACGTGGAGCGGAACCGGAACGAGGAGCTCCGTCCTCTCTCTTCACAAGTTACAGGCAAGTCTATGGGCTGTATGTCCTCTCCCCTTCAGAAATTTGAAAAATGCTATTTGTCCAAATAACCAGTTACAAAAAATATTGCTGCTTTTTATCAATTGGTGCCCATAGTATAAAGACAAATCTATGGTCCCATTTATGTTTACGTAGTCTCTCCATGAGAGATTATATTGCTTCCAGCCCTGTTTTGTAGATGTTGCTGAGGGGGTATTTTCTAGCATGAAAGAAGCAGATAAATAGGAGTGATGTTGTTTAACTTTTATTCCTCTGAATTGACAGAGATTAATAGGTGTCTGTTTGTAGAAAACAACAACCAGAATGCCATTGAGAACCTGTAAATTGGACCGGTTCAGCTTTCTGACTTGATGAGTGGAATGTTTGCTACGCGCCAACCTGCTCAGAGAGAGGGCATGGTGTGTGTGTACTAGTGTGTGGTAATAGCCACAATGCAGGAGGCTCTAGAAAAAAAAACTATTTTCTTTCAGGAACACAGAGATTTACCAGACAAATGATAGAAGAGAGGCAGAGTCAGTGGCTTTAACAAGATGGGGGATGGGGTGTGTGTGTGGCAGGACAGTGTTGTATATTGTGAACGGTATAATCATGAACAAAAATGACATGATATATTGTGTGGTTGGGCATAGGAAATATGGACAATAAATATGGTTCGGGATATCATGTGTGGTTTACCACTTATTTTTGGGACATTCCTAATAACGGAATCACATTTTTGCATTTTCATTTTTCATATTAGTATTATATTCATTACTATGGACAGAGGAACTCAAAGCAACCACCATGATTTAGACTGAGTTTGATAATGAATGGTTATTTTGACTCTCAACATTCTATAACCCCAGGACCTAAGGGAGAAAAGGATGAAAATACGTCTGCAGAGCATTGATTGATTCACTATCTGGTCCGTAGATGAAGATTAAGATGTCAAATGATATTCTGTCAGAGAAACGCCTGTTAATGGTGTTTTCGCCCTCTGAGTTCAATGCGGGCGAGGGCTTGATTTGTTGTATCTCTTATAAAATTACAAAGAGGAGACAGAGTTCTGCTGTCAGGTGCTTCAACAACACAAACAGGTTAATCAACGCTAGCAGGTCGCTGGGAATAAACCCAAATCGAGACCATAATTCTTCATTTTTCAATTTTTTTGCTGTCAGCCGCAGCTCTCTAGGAGAGCAGTTTAGAGGAGCTAAATTGCCCATCAGGTAATGGAGAGAGACAGAGAGAGAGATATAGAGAGGGAGAGAGAGGGACAGAGAGGGAGAGAGAGGGAGGGAGAGAGTGAGTGAGGGATAGAGAGAGGGAAAGAGAGGGAGAGAGGGGGAAAGAGTGAGGAAGAGAGAGAGAGGGAAAGAGGGAAAGAGAGAGAGAGGGAGTGTGAGAGTGAGGGAGGGAGGGAGAGAGTGAGTGAGGGAGGGAGGGAGGGAGAGGGGGATAGAGAGAGGGTGAGAGTGAGAGTCACAACATCATTATCTCCTACTGTATCTGGGCCAAAACCTGCTTCTTTACCCTTTTTTCTTCCCTTGGTTCCTTTCTTCCTAGAAACAAGAGAGAGAAAGAGAGGTAACTCAGATGCAAAATGTACCCCTCCCAGGAAAATGCAGGAAGCCATTTAATGTTGCTCACATCTGCAAGCAATTCAGGAGAATAGTATATTAGCTGTGAGTGAGTTACGGCCGCGACGTGTTGGACGCTCTGACAGACGCTGCTAAGGAAGGGATAAAGAAGGGCACTTTGAGTGGTTCCTAGGTCAAGTTCAGCCAGCATTAATGGCTTAAGTGAACCCCCTCGATCACAGAACGCTGGAGGGAGCATATTTTTACAATGTAAAGAATCTGTGGAACGATTCTAATCTGAGAGGAGGGGGGAGGAAAGCCAATATCAGAGAAGTGAGGGAGGGGAGAGGAAGGAGGGGAAAGGGATGAGAGAGGAGCGAGGGAGGAGAGGGGTGCGAGGGATGAGAGGAAAGGAAAAAGTGTGTCTGTTAGTCGGTGAGATGTGTGGCGAATGGGAAACTGGTTGGTGTCATAACTCAGGTGGAGATTGGTCTATGTGTGTACTACGTGGGGGGAGGAGTAAGTTATGTTGCTCATATGACTTGTTGGACTACACAGAAAAGCGTGATCCATCACTACTATGTTCTGTGGGCAAGGATGAAATTAGTTCTCAGGTGCTGGGTTAACAGCACAGATCAGAACAGATCTATTACTGTCTGATTGACCTGGCAAGGAGCAGGCCATGGTCAAACACATCAGCCATGCTTACAAATGCCACAATACTTTGGTACGGCACAACCTATAAAGTGAAACGAGACATGACTTGATCATACGTGGTAAACCAGCTAATTTCGAAAGGATTGTCTTGGTTTGTCTGACGATGGATGTATGTGATTGTAGATACAGGGCATAGTTGTTCTGTCATGATAGGATTTACAACCTATGATATAGCATTAGCATAATGCAGCTCATACAGTAGGTAGAGGCACTCTGCTGTGGCAGCAGGTATATTATAAAACTGAGGCATGGATGGTATATGGGTTAATATACAGTATGCATACACTGAGTGTACAAAACATTATAAGCTCCTGCTCTTTCCATGACATAGACTGACATAGGTGAATCCGTCTGAATGCTATGATCTCTTATTGATGTAACCTGTTAAATCCACTTCAATCATGAAGGGGAGGAGACAGGTTAAATTAGGATTTTTAAGCCTTGAGATAAATGAGACATGGATTGTGTATGAGAGGGCGAATGGGCAAGACAAAATATTTAAGTGCCTTTGAACGTGGTGTGGAAGTAGGTGCCAGGCGTGCCGGTTTGTGTCATGAACTGCAACGCTGCTGGGTTTTTCATGCTCAAGAGTTTCCCGTCTGTATCAGGAATGGTCCACCACCCAAACGACATCCAGCCAACTTGACACTTGACATTGGAATTAACATGGGCCTCCATCTCTATGGAATGTGTTCGACACCTTGTAGATTCCATGCCCCGACAAATTGAGGCTGTTCTGAGGGAAGGGGGGGTGGGGGTACAACTCAATATTAGGAAGGTGTTCATAAAGTTTTGTACACTCAGTCAGTGTATGTCGTTAAACTCAGGGAGGATTTATAATAGTGACAGAGATTCTGCAGTTCCATTCGTAGGGTTAGAAGGAAACCTGGTAATCAGCCTCATCAGCACTCAGGAATGATCCAACAACATGAAATTATGTGACAGAAACGACAGTCAACACACACAAACCCTTGGACTCAAACACATTATCAGAATTTTGATAGATGGATTATTTTCCCTTCACTTCTTCACCCTCTCCTCTCATTTACCTCCCAATGTGTCACTGTTCCTATCCATGGAGACTAGCCTATTGAGCTGAGCCTGCCCTCCAGACAGCATGTTACACTCTCTCTCCCTCAAACATCACCAGAGAATGGCCGCCACCCAACTGCTCCCCTGGGGTCAGTCTCTGCTGGCTGCTGCATTCTCTACTGGCTGCTGCTAGGGATCCAGTCACAGAACACATCCACTAATGGCCCAGCCGTGAGAATCCCTGTTTTAAAAAATTAAAAGGAAACAGTTGTCCAGTGAGCTGCCTGCCTGCCAGGCTGGCCAGACTTAGCTAATCAAAGGGGTAAGTTATCGAACACTTGTTGATGGGGAGGAAAAGATCTAATCAACAAACTAGCATTTGACCACCAATAAATAATATTTTTTCTTTTTCAAAACTTCCACCAGAATCAGGAAATAAACTACACTCAACAAAAATATAAATGCAACATGTTGGTCCCCTGTTCCTGGAGCGATCCCAGAAAAGATCCCAGAAAATGTCCATATGCACAAAAAGCTTATTTCTCTCAAATGTTGTGCACAAATTTGTTTACAACCCTTTTAGTGAGCATTTCTCCTTTGCCAAGATAACCCTTCCACCTGACAGGTGTGTCATATCAAGAAGCTGATTAAACAACATTATCATTACACAGGTGAACCTTGTACTGGGAACAATAAAGGCCACTCTAAAATGTGCAGTTTTATCACACAACACAATGCTACAGATGTCTCAAGTTTTGAGGGAGCGTGCAATTGGCATGCTAACTGCAGGAATGTCCAATAATGTTGTTGCCAGAAAATGTAATGTTAAATGCTCTACCATAAGCCGCCTCCAATGTCATTTTAGAGAATTTGGCGAGTATGAGAGTATGTCCAACCGGCCTCACACTTGCAGACCATGTGTAAACCCCCCAACCTAGGACCTCCACATCCGGCTTCTTCTGAGACCAGCCATCCGGAGGATAGCTGATGAAACTGAGGAGTATTTATGTCTGTAATAAAGCCCTTTGTGGGCTTTATAAACTCATTCTGAGTGGCCGGGCCTTGCTCCCCAGTGGGTGAGCATGTGGTGTTGGAGTCGTGCCTGGCCATGCAATCGTGGGTGAACAGGGAGTACAGGAGGGGACTGAGCGCGCACCCCTGGGGAGCTCCAGTGTTGAGGATCAGCGTGGCAGATGTGTTGCTACCTACCCTCACCACCTGGGGGTGGCCCGTCAGGAAGTCCAGGATCCAGTTGCAGATGGAGGTGTTTAGTCCCAGGATCCTTAGCTTACTGATGAGCTTTGAGGGTACTGTGGTGTTGAACGCTAAGCTATAGTCAACAAATAGCATTCTCACGTAAGTGTTCCTTTTGTCCAGATGGGAAAGGGCAGTGTGGAAACATGGAATGCTGAGTTACTTGTTATTATGTGTGTGTGTGTGTGTGTGTGTACAATGTGTGTGTGTGTGTACAATGTGTGTGTGTGTACAATGTGTGTGTGTGTACAATGTGTGCTTGCGGCGTGTGTGTGTGTGCATGCTATCTCTCCATTCTCTGCCAACTCAGACTGGGTCACAGACGGGAAACCAGAGTAATCCTAGCGAATTAGAAACAACATGGCTCTGGGGAGGTGTTAGTTATTCAGTGGGCTAGCTGGTCAGGAATGCTCTGTAGAGAGCATTGGATGGTATTCTGGTTTAACCCATCCCATCATCCTAACAATCAAGCTGGATTCAAAGGCTCTGGATGACCTCATTAAGGCCAGCTGGAGACCCAACACACTGGCTATACATGCAAACAAAATGCTAACGCGATGTGAGGACTGAAGAGTCTAACTCGCTAATGTTACACTAGTTAGCTAATGCAACATGAGGATGCTTGCTAGCTAATACAAGGCTGGTATAGTGATTGAGGGGGAACAGCTAGAGTTGGTCCTGAACCAGACACCTTATTCATATGTGTGAGTCTGTCATTACTAGCTGTGTCATGGTTGACAACAAGCATGACAACAACCAGAGGCCCAAAGCATGTTCTCTCCCAAACAATTAACAGAGGTGGTTCAAACACATCCTGTAGGTTAGAGCTGTAGGTGGTCGATGGGAAGTAGGATCATACCATTATAAATACTTTTACAGTAGACGTAATGAAAAGAGCTGTATACTGTAAATCTAACTGCAATTTTGTCAAACAAATATTAGTTATAGGATTTCTAACCGTGTCATCTGCCTTGTGCTTGTTCATCTTCTGATGAGGAGTTGGAAGTATCAAAGCTGGCCATGGAAGCCCTCAAATGACTTTGAATTGACGAAATAAAACATAAGGGAAATAATTGCCAAAGCCACTTTGATTTACTCACAGCTTTGACTCTTTTTTCAGCTACATATACAGAAACTATGTCATAAAAGTAATGATAAAAATGTTGCATAATAATACCCAATAACATATTAACCCTTTATACTCGTGAGAATTGGCTAATATGGATAAGGCTAAATGTAAATGTTTTTTTTACAGTATAAATATGAAAAGCATACGCATAACCATGGTAGCATTTGAACTGAAACGGAACAGATTGGAAATAATGGGAACGTGATTAGACCAATGGTGAGGACACAACAGTTTATCTGACACAAGACTGAATCCAAACATTACACTGTTTATTCTATGTGCATTTTATATTTACTGTACTTTTTGCCTCATTTGTTGAAAGCAAAATCACAAAAACTGTCCTTTATAAATCACAATCTGGGTCAGGTAGGCATTTGAATGCCTGTTATATTTCCAACATGACTAGCTAAGTTATAAAAAATGACATTACAGTGTTAGGCTTTCACAATGCAATTCAGGGAAACAGATTATAATTGTAGTGCGCAAAAAAAGGAGTCATGAGTCCATTCAGATGTGTGTGCCGCGGCAAATTTTCTTCACAATAGGCACACATAGGCTCATTCTGTTCAGAACAACCCAGGATATGACACCATGTCACCTGGTAACTGTACATCTAACAGGCTCATTCTGTTCAGAACAACCCAGGATATGACACATGTCATCTGGTAACTGTACATCTAACAGGCTCATTCTGTTCAGAACAACCCAGGATATGACACATGTCATCTGGTAACTGTACATCTAACAGGCTCATTCTGTTCAGAACAACCCAGGATATGACACATGGCATCTGGTAACTGTACATCTAACAGGCTCATTCTGTTCAGAACAACCCAGGGTATAACACCATGTCATCTGGTAACTGTACATCTAACAGGCTCATTCTGTTCAGAACAACCCAGGATATGACACATGGCATCTGGTAACTGTACATCTAACAGGCTCATTCTGTTCAGAACAACCCAGGGTATAACACCATGTCATCTGGTAACTGTACATCTAACAGGCTCATTCTGTTCAGAACAACCCAGGATATGACACATGTCATCTGGTAACTGTACATCTAACAGGCTCATTCTGTTCAGAACAACCCAGGATATGACACCATGTCATCTGGTAACTGTACATCTAACAGACTCATTCTGTTCAGAACAACCCAGGATATGACACATGTCACCTGGTAACTGTACATCTAACAGGCTCATTCTGTTCAGAACAACCCAGGGTATGACACATGTCATCTGGTAACTGTACATCTAACAGGCTCATTCTGTTCAGAACAACCCAGGATATGACACATGTCACCTGGTAACTGTACATCTAACAGGCTCATTCTGTTCAGAACAACCCAGGGTATGACACCATGTCATCTGGTAACTGTACATCTAACAGGCTCATTCTGTTCAGAACAACCCAGGGTATGACACATGTCATCTGGTAACTGTACATCTAACAGGCTCATTCTGTTCAGAACAACCCAGGATATGACACCATGTCATCTGGTAACTGTACATCTAACAGGCTCATTCTGTTCAGAACAACCCATCTTATAGTTGTACATCAAACATAGTGAGCATAAATGCTGACACTATATGATATGATATCGAAATGTGCCGCTCACATTTGGCTTGCTTGTATGATATCAGAGTGGTGTTCAGTAGTAATCCTCAATGTCTTTCAAAATACCTTGTTTTTCCATCTTTCAAAATGCATCGCTCGGAGTCCTCTTCATTTACAGTTTTTCCCTCACTCAGACAACAAAAAGTTGCCCAATTACCGGGAGGATGGGGGCAACTTCTTGTCGTGCGATGTGTTCAAGTTCAGAGCGGCTGTCAGTCAAAACCCATATAGCGCTGTGAAGCGCAGAGCCAGAGAACTGACGTCAAGGGGCGGCAGGGAAGCCTAGTGGTTAGAGCGTTGGACTAGTAACCGGAAGGTAGCAAGTTCAAACCCCCAAGCTGACAAGGTACAAATCTGTCATTCTGCCGCTGAACAGGCAGTTAACCCACTGTTCCTAGGCTGTCATTGAAAATAAGAATTTGTTCTTATCTGACTTTCCTGGTTAAATAAAGGTAAAAGAAAATGTACAGCACGTTACTGTATAGCCACTGCGTTACAATTTAGGCATTTATCATTGTCCAAATCTGCCATTTTCAACCCGTATATGGTACGAGTGTGAAGAGCTACCTGACTTAGTTTTCCCCCTTTCCAAACACATAATGTTGCCACGTTTTTATCCATTGTTGTGTTTCGTATTGTGCGTAACCCACTGGGCAAAAACTGGTTGAATCAATGTTGTTTCCATATAATTTCAACAACAATAATATGTCATGACTTTGAATCAACATTGAAAACTGATTGGATTTGAAAAAAGTAATCAATATGGCAGCCACATTTTTTCCAACATCCAATAACATGGTGACATTTTTTGTTGATGTCACATTAACTTCACGTTAGTTGACAACTCAACCAAATGTAAACGCTAAAGGAAATATGTTTTCCAGATAACATTACAGTTGATATTCGGCTGGGCTCGGCTGAGATTGAGTCAATATCTAATTTAATCCACCCTGAACCCACCCGCTTGTTCTTGCCTAATTGGATTCTGGTTTCTTTGAATTATACACTGCATTATGCAGTGTACTGAGGAGACCAGCCATTACCAACCAGGGGACAACGCTCTGAGGAGTAACCCAACCTGGCCCTCTGTTTCTGGGGTGTACTTTCCAGTGCCGCTGCCCTTCAAAGGCACCAGCCTTGGCTTAGGCTTGATGGGCACCGGAATAGCAGGTGTTGATTTTAGGGCCTGACAAAAACAATAAGCTGTCCCTGCCCTGCATGGTGACCCAAAATAAACAGGGTACTGGCGCGGACGGTTCGGGCTCTGAGAGCTAACGGGTCCTCACCAAGCCCAGAGAATGAAGAGCTGTTACTAAGAAGGAAATTAGTTCAGCTAAATCTTCCCTTTATTACAATGTCACACACCTTTCCAACCAAAACGTATTTAACACTAAACCATTGCAAGGAAGTTTCCTTTCCTTGTCCGCTTTCTATCAGGATCGCAGTTATGAAAGGTCTTGATCGATGAAAAAGTACTATGTCAACTCCATCCTTCCATATCTGTGGTTAGAGAGGTAAATAAGTCATTAGTTTGTAATCTCCAGTATTAGGACAGATGGCACTGCATATTTTCTCTATTATTTTCTGTTTGTGTGGGTGGAAAATAGCTTTTAAATCCCAAATGCAGTGTTTTCTGCCACTTTCATCAAGCTCATCACGTTTGATCTGCAAGTGTGAGCTAAGTGGTTGGTGTGGATAGCCCTGACTCAACTCCACCCACAAGGATGATGATGAATATAAGACATCTGGAGTCAGCAGGGCGCTGTGTGTGTGTGTTCATGCATGTGTGTGTGTCTGAGAGAGAGGGAGTGAAAGATACAGAGAGAGAGAGGGAGTGAGCCAGCGAGCAGGCGGGGGAGGGCAGGCAAGGTTCGTTAAGGTGTCACTGAGACACTGCTTCTTTTATTTTCTCTTATTTTATTTTCTCTCCTCCTACACACGTTTACATTCAGCTGATGAGCCGACAGTGTTACACACTACAAGAAGGAAGGAGAAAGAGAGAGCAGAAAACATCAAAACCAGATTAAAGAGAGAGAGAGAGAGAGAGAGAGACCACATCAACAAAAATGGAAGTGATCTGTTATAGCTCTGTCAAAGCCTGGGTCTGTACTTTGTCAATGGTAGGTTACAGGTGGACTCTTTGGGGAGATTCACCTATTGCTCACCTCTTGGCCACAGCACAGTAGACTATATGATCACAGACATTGAACCTTTCTCTCTCAGCTCATTCACTGTCAAGCCACTATCACCTCTGTCTGATCACAGCCATGTTACGTTGTTTCTGAAAAGAACAGACATGGAAACAACCACATGTTCACAGCCCAGTAAGCTGTACCACATCAGAAATTCATACAGATGGGCCCAAAACAGTACAGAAGAATACCAGAAAGCAACCAGTAACCAAAATATCCAAACACTGTTAGATACCTTTCTGGATACCACATTCACTCACAGTAAAGTAGGCATCAATCTAGCAGTAACAAACATTAACAATACATTCAGGAAAACCGCAAAAAAAGCACAATTAAAATGAATAAAAAACAAAAAAGACAGACAACAACTGGTTTGATGCAGATTGTAAAAGTATAAAGAAAAAAAATGTAACACTGTCAAACCAAAAGCACAGAGACCCAATTAATGGTGAAATACTTCTTCATTACTGTGAGACTTTAAAACTCTATAAACGTACACTCAGAACCAAAAAATCACAGTACAACAGCAAGCAGCTCCACAACAGCAAGCAGCTGCCACTCATTGAGGAGTCCATTAACACAAACAACTTCTGGCGAAAGTGGAAGAAACTAAAAAAATCTAAACGAGGGATAAGCAATACAACATGGTGACATACAGTGCCTTGCGAAAGTATTCGGCCCCCTTGAACTTTGCGACCTTTTACCACATTTCAAGCTTCAAACATAAAGATATAAAACTGTATTTTTTTGTGAAGAATCAACAACAAGTGGGACACAATCATGAAGTGGAACGACATTTATTGGATATTCCAAACTTTTTTAACAAATCAAAAACTGAAAAATTGGGCGTGCAAAATTATTCAGCCCCTTTACTTTCAGTGCAGCAAACTCTCTCCAGAAGTTCAGTGAGGATCTCTGAATGATCCAATGTTGACCTAAATGACTAATGATGATAAATACAATCCACCTGTGTGTAATCAAGTCTCCGTATAAATGCACCTGCACTGTGATAGTCTCAGAGGTCCGTTAAAAGCGCAGAGAGCATCATGAAGAACAAGGAACACACCAGGCAGGTCCGAGATACTGTTGTGAAGAAGTTTAAAGCCAGATTTGGATACAAAAGATTTCTCAAGCTTTAAACATCCCAAGGAGCACTGTGCAAGCGATAATATTGAAATGGAAGGAGTAACAGACCACTGCAAATCTACAAGACCTGGCCGTCCCTCTAAACTTTCAGCTCATACAAGGAGAAGACTGATCAGAGATGCAGCCAAGAGGCCCATGATCACTCTGGATGAACTGCAGAGATCTACAGCTGAGGTGGGAGACTCTGTCCATAGGACAACAATCAGTCGTATATTGCACAAATCTGGCCTTTATGGAAGAGTGGCAAGAAGAAAGCCATTTCTTAAAGATATCCATAAAAAGTGTCGTTTAAAGTTTGCCACAAGCCACCTGGGAGACACACCAAACATGTGGAAGAAGGTGCTCTGGTCAGATGAAACCAAAATTGAACTTTTTGGCAACAATGCAAAACGTTATGTTTGGCGTAAAAGCAACACAGCTCATCACCCTGAACGCACCATCCCCACTGTCAAACATGGTGGTGGCAGCATCATGGTTTGGGCCTGCTTTTCTTCAGCAGGGACAGGGAAGATGGTTAAAATTGATGGGAAGATGGATGGAGCCAAATACAGGACCATTCTGGAAGAAAACCTGATGGAGTCTGCAAAAGACCTGAGACTGGGACGGAGATTTGTCTTCCAACAAGACAATGATCCAAAACATAAAGCAAAATCTCCAATGGAATGGTTCAAAAATAAACATATCCAGGTGTTAGAATGGCCAAGTCAAAGTCCAGACCTGAATCCAATCGAGAATCTGTGGAAAGAACTGAAAACTGCTGTTCACAAATGCTCTCAGCTCGAGCTGTTTTGCAAGGAGGAATGGGAAAAAATTTCAGTCTCTCGATGTGCAAAACTGATAGAGACATACCCCAAGCGACTTACAGGTGTAATCGCAGCAAAAGGTGGCGCTACAAAGTATTAACTTAAGGGGGCTGAATAATTTTGCACGCCCAATTTTTCAGTTTTTGATTTGTTAAAAAAGTTTGAAATATCCAATAAATGTCGTTCCACTTCATGATTGTGTCCCACCTGTTGTTGATTCTTCACAAAAAAATACAGTTTTATATCTTTATGTTTGAAGCCTGAAATGTGGCAAAAGGTCGCAAAGTTCAAGGGGGCCGAATACTTTCGCAAGGCACTGTATGGACAACCCATTTTAAAACACTCTACAACACCGTTCAAACAGACAAAAACACAGAACAATGCCGAATCCATTAGAAGTTGAATGTATTAGAAAATGCAATTAAGGACAATCAAAATCCATAGGAGTCCCCAATTATTGACCAGGGGCTCTATAAGAAACTTCCGACCCTCAAATTTAAAAAAAAACATGCGGACCTGATGGCAACCTAAATGAGATGCTCAAACTCACTAGTGCAAAATATGTAGGTTATTTCCTTGACATCTGGAGTCAAGGACTCATAACCCCAACCTTTAAGAACAGAAACAAATTTGACCCTAAAAATTACAGGTATTTGTGTGAACAGTACCCTGGGGAAGGTTTTCTGGAGTATTATACATGTAAAAGTTCTAAACTTCTTTAATAAGCACAATCTGTTGAGTAAAAGCCAAATTGGATTTATACCAAAATATTGCATGACCGATCATATTTACACCCTACACACCCTGATAGATAAACATGTCCACCAAAATAATACCAAAATGTAAGCTTGCTTCATCGAAAAAGCATTTGAATTTATTTGGCATAAAGGGACTGTCATACAAAGTTATTGAAAGTGGTGTAGGGAGTAAAGCAATTGACACAATTAAATCAATGGATACTGGAAATATGTGCAACGTCAAAATTGTTAAGAAAATAACATCATTATTTTACCAGGGGCGGGGCTTTCACCAGGGTTGCAATCTGAGCCCTGCACTCTTCAATATTTACATCAATGAATTGGCCGCTTTTCTAGAAAAATCCTCAGCCCCTGGTGTTAGTCTCCACAATTCAGAGGTTAAATGCCTGCTCTTCGCAGATGACCAATGCCTGCTGTCTGTAGCTGGGTGCGTAATTGGCGGCAGAGAAGTCATGTGCAGGAGAGCAGAACTGGGTAATAACCGGATATTTATTCAGCAAAACCAACAGCATCCAGAACAACAAGATAAATAGGCACAAAAAATATCCCAGCCTCGGACGCGTCCACCTCCACTATGAACGCCAAAGAGGGATCCGGATGGGCCATTACGGGAGCCGAGGTAAACAGAGCCCTCAGGTGACCAAAAGCCCTGTCCGCCTCAGCCGACCACTGCAAACGTACCGGTCCCCCCTTCAGCAGTGAGGTAATGGGAGCCGCAACCTGACCAAAACCCGGGATAAATATCCGGTAGTAATTGGCAAACCCTAGGAACCGCTGCACTTCCTTTACCATGGTGGGAGTCGGCATATTACGCACGGCTGAAATGCGGTCACTCTCCATCTCCACCCCCGAGGTGGAAATGCGATCCCCTAGAAAGGAGACGGAGAGCTGGAAGAACAGGCATTTCTCAGCCTTAACGTACAGGTCATGCTCCAACAGTCGACCAAGCACCCTGCGCACCAGGGACACATGCTTGGCGTGTGTAGCGGAGTATATCAGAATGTCATCAATATACACCACTACACCCTGCCCATGCAGGTCCCTGAAAATTTTGTCTACAAAGGCTTGGAAGACTGATGGAGCATTCATCAACCCGTACGGCATGACGAGGTACTCATAATGCCCGGAGGTCGTACTGAACGCTGTCTTCCACTCGTCTCCCTACCGGGTACGCACCAGGTTGTAAGCGCTCCAGAGATTTAGTTTGGTGAAGAAGCGCGCCCCGTGCATTGACTCAATCACTGTGGCGATGAGCGGTAGCGGGTAACTGTACCTCACCGTGATCTGGTTTAGACCTCGATAGTCAATACACGGGCACAGACCTCCCTCCCTCTTCTTCACAAAATAGAAACTCGAGGAGGCAGGTGAAGTGGAGGACCGAATGTAGCAATGACGCAGGGATTCGGAGACAAATGTTTCCATAGCCGCGGTCTCTGCCTGTGAGAGGGGATACACGTGACTCCTGGGAAGTGCAGCGTCTACCAGGAGATTTATCGCACAATCCCCCCGTTGATGGGATGGTAATTGAGTCGCCTTCTTTTTTGAAAAGGCAAGAGCCAAATCGACATATTCAGGGGGAATGCGCACGGTGGAGACCTGGTCTGGACTTTCCACCTTAGTAGCACCAACGGAAACCCCTAAACACCTTCCCGAGCACTCTAGGGACCACCCCGTGAGAGCCCTCAGTTGCCAAGAAACAGTGGTGTCATGACAAGCTAACCAGGGTAGGCCTAGCACCACAGGAAACACAGGATAGTCAATGAGGAAGAGACTGATTCTCTCCCTGCGTCACCATACCCAGAGGAGCGGTGGCCTCCCTTATCAACCCTGACTCTAATGGTCGACTGTCTAAGGCGTGAACGGGGAATGGCATAGCCACGGGAACAATGGGGATCCCTAAAACTAAGGGCGAACGATCTGCCTATAAAATTCCTAGCCGTGCCTGAATCAACGAGCTCCTTATGCTGGGAATGCAGGGAAAACTCAGGAAAAGTAACATACAAAAACATGTGTGCAACAGAGGGCTCTGGGTGAGAATGGTGCCGGGATGACGCCAGAGTGCCCTGCCTGCTGCCTCGATCCCCAGAGGAACCAACCGGGCACCGACCAGCAGTGTGACCTCTGTGGCCACAGATGGTGCACGAGCCGGAATCTCCTCCAGTCTCCCTACGCACGATACTTCCCAGCTCCATGGGCACCGGAGCTGCGGTGCTGGGGGATGGAGCCGACAGAACCCGATCTGGACGTCCGCGGGTAGCCAGCACGTTATCCAGCCGAATGGACAGGTCCACCAGCTGGTCAAAGGTGAAGGTGGTGTCCCTGCAGGCCAACTCCCGACGGACGTCTTTGCGCAAACTGCAGCGATAGTGGTTGATCAGGGCCCTATCGTTCCATCCCGCACCGCCGGCCAGGGTCCGAAAATCCATAGCGAACTCCTGGGCGCTCCTCGTCCCCTGCCTCAGATGAGAGGTCCAGCACCGCATCTCCTTCTGGTCCAGCGCCGCATCTCCTTCTCCCCACACCTCGTTGGCCAACTCCAAGGCTTTCCCAGAAAGGCACGAGACGAGGGCGGACAACTTCTCACGACCTGAAGGAGCCTGGTGGGACGGTTGCCAGGTAGAGGTCAAGCTGCAACAGGAAGCCCTGGCAGCCGTCCCATCATACTCCCGGGGAAGGGCGAGACGAATCCCAATGGGACCGGGTGAAGGAGGGGGGGGAGTAGTGGAGACCCTGGTTGTGCTTGCGGTGGTGCTGGAGGAACTCCCTGTCTCTCCCAGCGGTCCATAGTTTGGACAGAGTGGTCCATGGCGGCGCCGAGATAGTGAAGCATCGCTGCGTGATCCCGGACGCGCTCCTCTACCCCTATTCCAGGGGCACCTGCTCCTGCTGACTCCATATGTTGCGGTGTGGGATTCTGTAGCTGGGTGCGTTATTGGCGGCAGAGAAGTCAGGCGCAGGAGAGCAGAACTGGGTAATAACCAGAGATTTATTAAGCAAAACCAACAGCATCCAGAACAACAAGATAAATAGACACAAAAAATAACCTGTTGTGCGCTCACGGGGAACGTGCACAAGCACTACAATAAACAATCCCATATAAAGACATGGGGGGAACAGAGGGTTAAATACACAACAAGTAAATGAGGGAATTGAAACCAGGTGTGGAAAGACAAAACAAATGGAAAATGAAATGTGGATAGACAATGGCTAGAAGACTGGCGACGCAGAGTGCCGCCCGAACAAGGAGAGGACCCTACTTCGGCGGAAGTCGTGACACTGTCACCCACAGCACATGGCCTACAGCAAAGCCTGGACCTGCAAGAGCAGTATTGCCAGACCTGGGCCCTGGCAGTAGAACCCAAAAATACTAAAATTATGATTTTCCAGAGAAGATCCAGATCTCAAGGAATTTGACAAAAGTCAAAGTCAAATTGGTACAAAATATATAGAGTACTGTACACTAAAATTACTTAGGTTTAAAAATAAGCTCAATTGGACACCTTGATGATGCGGTGAATGTATTGAGAGAGAAAGCTTGCAGAGCATTCTACGCCATTCAAAATTCAAACTGAAATACTTACTAAAATTGGCTAAAATTAATTGAATGTGTCATTCAACCAATTGCACTTCATGGCAGTGAGGTGTGTTCACTGGCAAAACAAGATTTCGCCAAATGGAACAAACACCCCATTTAAACCCTGCATGAAGAGTTCTGTAAGATTCTCCTACTGTACATGTCCAGAGGATAACTACAAACAATGCATGCAGGGCAGAATTAGGCCAATATCCACTAATATTAAAAACTAAAAAAAGAGCAATTAAGTTTTGGAAACATCTAAAATACAGTGACCCCCTCTCATATCATTGCAGAGCCCTGCAATGCCAAGATCTGAGCAAAGAGGAGTCCCCTCATCCAGCTGGTGCTGGAGCTGAATTCACAAACCTGTTCTGCTAACACACTGAAGCCTCAGGACCAGAACATCCAATCAATCTGAGTGAACCAAATTACAACACAGTCAAAACAAAACTACATTGCTTATTGGGAAACACAAGCACAAAGCAAAATGCAGTGCTATCTGGCCCTAAATCGACAGTACACCGTCGCTAACTATTTGACCATGGTTACTGATCAAAACTTTAGGAAAACCTTGACAAAGTACAGGCTCAGTGAGCACAGCCTTGCCATTGAGAAGGGTAGACACAGGAAAACCTGCCTCCCTGTAGAGGAAAGGCTGTGCGACCACTGCACAACAGCAGAACCTGGCATAGAGCTGCATTTCCTGTAAAAAATATAAAACAATTACTGTCATTTCAAACCCAAATTTGAAACCCTTATTCGAGAGAATATACCCTGCACAGCTTTGCCCTGCTCTGCTCTGCCCTGTTCGGCCCTGCTCTGCCCTCTTCTGCCCTGCCATGCTCTACCCTGTTCTGCCCTGCCATGCTCTACCCTGTTCTGCCCTGCTCTACCCTGTTCTACCCTGCCCTGCTCTACCCTGTTCTGCCCTGCCATGCTCTACCCTGTTCTGCCCTGCTCTACCCTGTTCTGCCCTGCCATACTCTGCTCTGTTCTGCTCTGTTCTGTTCTGCTCTAAATTGTTATTAGTGCGACTGCAGACCAAGACTTTGAGACAGAACCAGGAAATATGTGTGTAAATGCTCATTTTAGTGTGTGTGTGTGTTGTGTGTTCAAAGAGGAGAGGAAAACAGCAAAGGAGAAGGGCCACATCTAGAGCGGGGGGATAGATAAATGTATAAATAGTAAGAAAGAGAGCGATAGATCAGGGTAAGGAGATGACAGATCCCAAATGGCAGCCAGGGATACGCTTGACTTCATCTCATCTGCTGGGGAATGATGCTCAGATGACACAAAATGTTGCCCAGAGGACCCATTACTGGAGGTCTCACAGGAGGCTGGGTTGGAAGGAATTGGGCAGGAAGACTTTTGTCATTTGAGAAGTATATTTGATTTTCTTCTTCTGTGGAGAAAAGTAATAAGATATGAGGTGCAATGTGTTAAAAGGGTAAAGAGGCTCTCTTTCCAACATCGGGTTGAGACATGAGAACACACAATGTATTTTTAACTCTATTCTGTGGTAGTGATGGATGTTACTGTGACATGACCCCTGTTTAACCCTTTTACAGGAGAAACCACCTGGTGCCGCACCATCCAGTCACACACACGCACACACACAGTCTCACACAAGTCTCACACAAGTCTCACACAGTCTCACACAGTCTCACACACACACACACACACACACACAACACAGGTCTTCCGCTGCATCAGCACTTAATAAAAGCAGAAGTTGTCATACTGTTTTTGATTTTCAGAATACATTTTGTTAAGGGACAAATCCGGTTCCGTACTAATCTTCACCAGGTGCTAGTGGAATCAGAGCTCTGCTTCTCAAGTTTTAAGTGAGGTTTTACTCTTGCTTCAATTTGCAATTATTGTCCTTCTCATTTTCACAGCTGGCTATTTTATAAAGCAATCCTGCGTAAGTGCCCTAACACACACACAGACACACACACACATACACAGACACACACACAATCGAAGATGAAATGTAACACTCCTCTGTGATGATGCAAACGTATACTGATGTGGCAGTCATTTGAAAGATGGAAAATTATGTGTTTGTGTTTTTAAATGTATTAAAATAAGATGTAGTATGTCTAAGGATCCCGTGTTTCTGTGCTTCTGTTCTCTAGCCTCCACCATCGCCGAGAATGGACGAAGAACATGCCTGAAACTCAAAGTCTTTGTCCGACCATCAAGTAAGTCTCTCCAGCTGCAACAGAAACACGGAACCTATTTAACACTGATGTTGTGTTTCCACTACTCTCAGTGACGCAGGGCAGTGGGTAGCCAAGCAGTTAGAGCATTGGGCCAGTAACCGAAAGGTCTCTGGTTTGAATCCCCCAATTAAATGAAAAATCTGTTGATGTGCCGTCAAGCAAGGCACTTAACCCTAATTGCTGCTCTGCATTAGAGTGTCTGCTAAAATGCTGAATTCCTTCTGAATGATTCTTGCTCTCTGTTGAACATGTCAGTTTCATATCTCATGACAGCTCCTATATTGTTTCTATCCAAAGACAAGTGAAGGAATGAACGATTTGAAAGAAGTGAATTGCACAATGTCTTGTGAATGTTGTCATGAGCTTGGGGCTTGGGACCTTTGTTTTAAGGGGTTGGGGGAGTTTATTATCTCTAATCATCCCTATCATCTCTATTTCTATCTCTAGACAGCTGTGTGAAAACTATAGGTGTACATGACCGTGTTTTTGACGTAAACGACAAAGTAGACAATTCATTAGAACCCCGAGGTTAGTATGGCTTTCTGCATTATTTTATGACCTTATTTTTTAACAAATGCCCTCTTGACCTGTGTGTGTCCCATTGGGGCACACACATCCCTCCCCCCTCTCTCTTTCTCTATGTTTCTCCACTGATTGACCCATCTGTCCTCTCCCAGCATGGTTGACTGTCATGTTAGAATGCTTTTTCTGCATCTGCCATGTTGTTGTGTTGTGTTGCTAGTTGTGTTTTGCCGGTGATGTGGTCTATGTTTGCATGTGTCATACGCAGTGCTTGACTCGGGCAGGAGCTCACCAGAGCTGAGTACCGGCACCTGAAATGTTCTACTGCTTGAGCTTCTGTACCGCCACCCAAAATGAGTATGGGTACCTATTTTAGTCTAAGTCAAGCCCTGGTCATGCGTCATACATGGCAGTACCTGGTTAAATCATCATGTC